>NC_056733.1:1381860514-1382155514 GCF_019279795.1 Protopterus annectens
ACGAGGAGCTAACACAGGAACAACAGCAAGAAGCCTTTTCAGAAATAATGAGAAGGACAAAACCTGACATTATTAGTAACAGTTTTGGAGATTTTTTTGTTTACAACTATTCGAGTTTTACAATCACTGTGGAGATGTCTGATTTATTTTCAAAAGGTCTCACTTTTGTTCCATGGAGACATTTTAATCTAGCACACACATTGCTTGATTTAAAGTTGTTCATACGTAAGTTGAATTTATTGTTAATTTTTGGTAACACTGTTTTAGACAAAAAAACTTTGAGAGTTCCAAGTACATTTAACCCCCCTATCCACCCTTTACTTTTTTTATTTGAAAATTTGTGTGAAACCGAAATTAGAAACTTAGTCAACTGTTGTAGGACACTTCCGAACAAAAACTTGACTGATGACGAAGTTGACTTGTTGGACACTTTAAAAAGTTTACCTGTCAGGATTCTTAAACCTGACAAGGGGGGTGGTTTAGTACTAATGGACACTTGTCATTATGAAAACTGTCTTACCCACATGTTACTGCAGGATGCTTATACACTGTCTAGCATTAACGAATTGAATGCAGCGTATAGGTGCATCCATGTTTTTTTGAATGATTTGTTTTTAGAAAATGTTATAGAACAAGATGTGTTGAAATATTTGACTGTTTCGTTTCCCAAGATTCCAACAGTTTTCGGATTACCCAAGATCCATAAAGATGTGTACAACCCTCCCATGAGGCTATTGGTTAATGCTAGGGGTTCAATCACTTACCCGATAGCCAAATACGTGGACAATATACTGAAAAAATACGTTGAAAAGGAAACACACATCTGTAAAGACTCTTGGGCTTTTTTAAAAGCCATGGGTGCTTTAGAATTCAAGAGAGGTCATAGATTTTTGACAATAGACGTAAAAGACCTTTATACGTCTATCCCTCATGCTACAGGGATCGACTGAGTCACTGACCGTCTATTGTATCATAAGGCTAGCAGTGTAGAAATTAGATTGGTGCAGGAATTGTTAGAAGTCATCTTGAAGTTCAACTTCGTAACATTTGGGGGAGAGATATATTTACAGAAGACTGGTGTAGCCATGGGCTCACCAGTAGGGGCCAGTTTTGCCAACATCGTAATGGCTGAATGGGAACACAGATATGTCTTTGGTAATCGCAACGGTCAGTTCAAAATCGATTTTTACACCAGATTTTTGGACAACATCTTTATATTGACAGAAGGTTCAATTAATGATGTGGGGACTTTCATGGACCATCTCAATTCCAGCATGTCTTTTTCGAATTTTACATTTGTAGAGTCTGATTCTAGAATTTCTTATCTGGATGTAGACTTATACAAAGACATTTCTGCTGGTAGCTTTAAGGCCAAAATATTTCGTAAGAGTTCCTATTCTAACACCATGTTACACTTTACTAGTGCCCACCCTGGGTACCAAAAAAGAGGGGTAGTCAAAGGGCAACTTGTGCACGCTGCTCGAATGGTAACTGACGATGAACCCTTTTTAGAAGAATGTGAGTTTATTAAGGGATTGTTTCTACACAGAGGTTACCCAGACAAGTTTATTCATGACCTGGTTACTGAGGTCCAGACTAAAATGTATGGGGGTGTTTATAAACCTATTTTACAAAACAGTTTGTTCACAAGTTGTCCACTAGAACATTCACCTCCAGTTATGCCTGAAGTCTTTGTAGACAACAAGAAAGTAGACACTTCTATTTCTTTCATCACTAATTATAGTGCTGAGATTCACTTAATCAAGGAGGTGTTTGTCAAGAACTGGAGTATTTTCTGTTGTGATGATGCCTTGCAAGCCAGGTTTGGTACTTTGCCTAGTTTTATATACAGGAGGGGTGATAACCTCAAACGGATACTAGAAACAAAAACTGACACTCGTGTTAGAGTAGAGGGCACTTTCAAATGTGAGAGTTGCAACATGTGCAGGCATATTGCCACTGGTTCGAGATTTAAAATTGCTTGGTCTTCTTTCTCCACTGTAGGTCGATTCAACTGTAAATCTCGATCGGTTGTTTATTTAGCTTGCTGCCAGTCTTGCCCAGCATTTTATGTGGGCAAGACTGACAGTGATTTTAACGAAAGAATCTATGAGCATTTATATTGTATTAGGAAAAATGTGTGAAAACGCTTCGGCGAAACATGTTCATGACCACCCTCAGCACAGTTTTACTTTTAGGGTGTTAGGACAGGTTCACTTTGACATCAGGGGGGGTCCTTTTCAACTATTATTAGAGCACCTAGAAGTAATTTGGCAGCTGTAACTCTGTTCATATAGACCTCCAGGTCTTAATGACAGAGTAAGTTTAGCTTGCATTTTGAAACTCAGAAGTATGCAGAGGTAATTTTATTATTTTTTATTTTTATTTTTCATTTATGACTTATTATTTTTTATGTTTTACTTCTTATTTTTTGTCATTAAATTGGTTCCATCACTATGTTTCATTTTTCTTGGTTTTAAACATTTTATGTTTAGACACATTTTCATTGATAATTTTTTATTTTATTTTGGTCAGTTGTTTGATTTCAAAACACATTCTGTAAAGACCTGACTTTTGTATGTAGTAGCACTTTAAGAAGCTTTGAGACCAGCTTTTTCCCACATAATGATGTCAGCGAGTTTTAACCAGTTGGTTGGTCCATTCAAATGTACCATGTGTTGTTAATTGTGTATTTAAGGGTTTTTTTTACATTTGTTACCTTTTGATGTTTGTCTGAAGAAGTTCAGTTTTCTTGAACAAAAAGTGGATGTTAATAAAACACTTAATATTGGACTCTTTGCTGCTGGTTCTGCTGACGTGGATTTTGTTTTGTTTCATCCATCTATGTATATCTGCCATGGAGTGGTGGTAATGCACATCGTCTGTAGTGTGCAGGGCCACGGGTTGTAGTTGTGTAGACACCGGTAATTTTGTTGCTGGGAAGACCATGGGACATCGAATATGGTGATAGTAAGGCACCTGTTGCCAGTTGTGTATGGATCTGAGCGACACTGAGCAGTGGTTATTAATTTGGAGGTTCGGTATGGGTCATATAACTATTCATTAGAAGACTATACTATGCAGATGAGGTTGACTATAGTGTATCACATTTATAACCAGGGTGTGCTGCTGGTCCCTGGAGTGTATGTGTGTAGTCAACCGGGTGCAGGTCTCGAATATAGTTGACAGCATGGGAGGGGGGTCAGGCATACTGTACGTACATTGCAGAACTGTGCCTCGGGAGTACTCCTGCCTTAGCACACCTAAGCTAGGGGTGTGTCTATACCTGCCTGGTGACATTGGGAGGGATGACAGCAGTGGTGGGGTAGTCAGGGTGTACAGGCTGCACAAACAGGTGTTGATCAGCACAATCAGCAGATGACATGGCCAGCCCGCACCTGAACAGTATGGTAATGTGAGCAAGCAGCATACACACAGGTTTCGTCCACACTCTACACCACCGGTGTATACCTGCAGGGACATTTCACAGTCCAACCAAATGACACGGGCTGCAGCAGGCAACATATACCAACATGTGCAGGAGGCTAGGGCAGTGAGGATGACAATGTTCAAGACATTTTTCCTTCATACAGTAGCTATTTGCTCAGTTTGTTTTTTGTAATCTTTATAATATATCTTTACCATCTCAAAGTGCTTACTCCTCTCTGTACTCTTCTTTTCTAGACCTAACACCACTCTTAAGTATTCAACTGCGGTACCACCCTTATCATTCTTATAAGAAAAGCGCAGTCCGGGTCTGAACTGTCTGCAAACAACTAAAGTTAACTTAGAGTATGTGTCTACCTGTTTGAGCCAATATTCATTTTCCCCTGGAGAGCACTCTGCTTTGGCTTGTAAGCAGCCCCCCTACACACACACACACACACACACACACACACACACACACACACACACACACACACACACACACACACACACACACACACACACACACACACACACTCATCTTCCACTTTCTCTCTTATTCCCTTCTGTTAGCAGATAGTATCCATAATCTGATCAATACTGTGTGTTTGTTAATTTAAACTGAGACCACAGTGGCCTACTGATACAAGGTTATCCTGTTTTTCCACCTGAAAATGGTTAAGAAATGACTTATAGTTTCAGATCAGTCCTTGGTCAATTGTGATTGTTTCTCAAACACTAACTTGTCTTTGCTTTGGCTCATTAGCATCAGTACAAAGAACTGCCTGCTCACACCCTTGTTCTCCCCTCCCTCTTCCCTGTTTATTACCTTAAGATAATCCCAAAGTTAATAAATATTACCTGTGGCAGGCACCATTTTTAAAACTACAACCACCCTTGTCACTATCATATGTTCATTCATCAATTAACTCTGTTACCTGATTGTTTCCAGCCCCCTCATAAGAGCAACTAACAGGGTATCTACCTGCTTCGCTCCATACCCTGCCCCCTATTCCCTCCCACCCCCAGTGGTCCCACCTTTATTACACTCACAAACCCCTCCCATCTTTCCAGTAGCCAACCACAGCGCTAGCCCAACACTACCTCCTCCATGTTCCCACTACTATCACACCTCCTCAACTAACATGTACAAGCATACCTTACCTATGCTCACTGTATGCACTCTCCTTGCATATCTTACATCCTACCAAAGCTCTATCATTCCCACACTCAACCACTACCACTGTACTACTACTCACACCACCACTCATGTCTCACCCTCACTCAGCTCCCCTCCCACCAACTCAAGAACCATCCCTATGCACCCCCCACATATTCTGCCAACTATATTACTCAAACATAAAGCATCCCTACAACTTAACATAGTAACCCTCCCACCATACCTATTACCCAAAGAGCACAATCATAAAGTTTCCCTTATAAACAAACACATTCAAAAACTGAGAAAACTAATAACCTCATGCATATCAAAACTAGCCCTAAGTGGAGATATCCACCCCAACCCTGGCCCTACCATCTCCAACCGCAATCCTCATGATCAGACTAGAAACCACAACTTCTCCCATATTACAGCCAATAGAAAGACAAATGACTTCCTTCTACTAAGCCTAAATATTAGAAGTATAGCCAACAAAGTCCATGAACTCCATGCCACCATAGACTTGTTCTCCCCAGATATAGTCATCCTGACAGAAACCTGGCTAAAACCTCACATTACCAGTGAGCAAATACTCCCTACAGGTTATGGCATACTAAGAGTAGACCGGCTAAACAAGAAAGGAGGCAGTGTAGCTATAATATTTAAATAGCATCTAAACATCCAGATCTTAAAATCATCAGCTCCACAAATAGGCAATGAAGAAATAATATATACCAACCTTAAAATAAACCAAAACAAAACTATCAACATAATTGGATGCTACTTCCCACCTGGCCAAAATATCCCTCCACTAGAAAACCTCCTCAGCTGGTCTACCCACCATCTCCCCCAAGAAACTATCATTTTAGGTGATTTCAATATAGACTGGCAATCCTGTTCTGGCAACCATCCAAACCATCATGTAAACCTTCATGGCTTCACCCAACTAGTCCAGTCGCCAACCAGGATAAATAAAAACTCCAGCAAGCACACTACCCTGGATTGGATACTAGTCAGTAAGAGCCCCCAGTCATATATAACAGGCTGCTTATCAGATAGCCTCAGTGATCACTCCCCAACATTCCTACTGAAAAAATACCTATACCAAGCTAAACCTGTCGTCTACCATCAGGTACGTAAAAAAATAAGCTTTAACCCACTCACATTCATCTCATCCCTCAAAGAATGCAACTGGCATCCTCTAAAGTACCTCAGTCTTGACGACGCAGTTGAATTTTTTAATACTACCTTCCTGAGCATCCTTAATTACCATGCCCCCATAAGACTTTCCAGAATCAAAGCACAACCCTCCCCGTGGCTACAGAAAACCACTAAGTCAGAAATGAAAAACAGGGATAAAGCCTGGGAGCACTGGTGCAAAACCAAGACCCCCTCAACTAGACAGAAATTCCTAGAATAGAGTCAAAAGCTAATAAAACAGGACAAATTCCAATACTACCAGTCTGCCCTAGACTCCTCTGAACACAGCCCCAAACAATTCTGGTCCTCCATAAACTCCATCCTCCACCCAGGTAAAGTCAGTACCCCTCCTCCTAACATCCCTCACTCCTCAGAAAATATTGCTACCTCATTCAACACACACTTCACACAACCCATACTATCACTAGCTAAACAACACAACCCCCCTCCCCTCCAACCCACACCTTCAACTACTAATCTCCCCACTGCCTTCTCTTTTTCTCCTGTGCCTACCTCCAACATAAAAAAACTCTTAACTAAACTTAAACCCACCAAATTAGCAGCAGACAACCTCCAAGTGAATACCTACAAATTGCAGCTGATGCTCTGGCCTACCCAGTATCCATCTTGATTAACCGATCTCTGTCAGAAAGTTATGTTCCCACACTGTGGAAAGTATCACATATAATTCCCCTCCACAAAGGTGGACCCTCCACAGAACTAACCAATTACCGCCCCATAGCTATTCTCTCTCCACTCTCCAAAATACTAGAGATACATACACTCTCAGGTCTCAGACTACCTCCTTACTAACAACCTCCTTTCCAGTACTCAGCATGGTTTCCGACCAAACCATAGCACCACCACTGCCTTACTCTCCTTTACTAACACTATCCTTCAGCATAAAAACAATGGCTATCTCTCCTCTGCTACTTTCCTAGACCTATCTAAAGCATTTGACATGGTCCCACACAAACAACTTATCTCTGCCCTCAATAACCTATCCTTCTGACAATCAGTCACCAACTGGTTTCAGAGTTACCTGTCTGACCACCAACAATCCATTGTATGGCAGAATGATATATCTCCCCAACTACTTGTCTCCATAGGGGTTCCCCAAGGATCCATCCTTGGACCCCTACTCTTCTCTGTTTTCACAAATAATCTAGCCTCTGCCACCACACATGGCAAACTCATACAATACACAGATGACTCGACCATCATCTGCTCAGCCCAGTCCCTACCCAAACTGCAAAAAGTCACACAGGAAGCCTTTTCCTCTGTTGAAACTTGGTTATCCGATGCCCAATTAATACTCATCCTAAAGAAAACGAAACTACTTATCTTCCAACCCACCAAACATACTCAAAACAACTCTCGCTTTAACATCACAGCAAAAGACAACACCACTATATACCCAACTGAACACACCAAATTGCTAGGAGTGGAAATAGACAATAAACTAAAATTTGACATTCACATATCCATGACCATAAAAAAAGTCCACAAAAAACTAGGAGCGTTATACAGAAATAAGTATCTTCTCGCAAGAGCAGCAAAGATTTCAGTAACAAATTCCCACGTTATCTCCACCCTACTTTATGCCTCTCCAATATATACCAACCTAAGGCAATGCAATCTAAACAAGCTAGAGATCTGCTACAACAAAATTGCCAAATTTGCCACAGGGGCATCCTACCGTAGTCACCACTGTCTCTCACTTGCTGAACTGGGCTGGCTTGAACTCCCTCACCTCCTTCAGTGGTATCAACTCTCAATCGCCCACAAACTAGTAAACCATCCACTAAATGTCCCATCCCTCCAGAATCTACTCCAACCCTATCGCACCACCAGACCACTAAGATCCAGCAACAAAAATCACTTGCAGATCACTAAAGCAAATAACTCTGCTGGTGAAGCACTATTCTCTTGCACCATAGCCAAATTATGTAACTCCCTCCCACCCACAATTACCTCCGTACCATCATTCACCCACTTCAAAACTTTACTAAAAGTGCACCTAAAACATGCTGGCTATGCCCTTGCAACTCCCACTCTAATATCACCCACCCCATCCAACCACTACCTTTCTTTCCACTCCACTAACTACCTTGATTATAGCAAGCTCAGATGCTCATAAGCCTAGTACTTATGCAGCAGGAACATCTTATTTTAACATTTGTTAATGTCTGTTATGTACTTCACAGATAAAGATTCTAGTTGTCTACTGATGTACTATGTTCTTCATCTGTAAATATGTTGTGAGTAATTGCTATGTAAATTGTTAATCGCTATGTAATCCAATGTAACTACTGTCTGTTTATTTTAACTGTGGAGCTTTTCTCCTCGGGCCTCCGCTGAAAATGGACCTACATCCAGTCGGACAGTCCCGGTCAACAAATATAAATAAATAAATAAATAATAAATAAATAAAATGTGTATGCTGCTGAACAACCCTTACTGGGGTGACATAAGACTTTATAGACTGAGGGTGACTTACCAGGGGCTACATGGGATGGGGATGTTGGAGCATTATTGGGTGGACAGAGACCTCCTACAGCAGCTTGTTGACCTGTGCCATCTACACCTGACACATCAAACAGGCCAAGGGAAACACATCACAGTGGATACCATGGTATGTGTTGGCCTAGGTGTACTAGCCACAGGTACCTCACACAGTACAAATGGGGATATCATGGGTATCTCATAGGCATCTGCATCCAGAGTATTGCACCAGTTCACAGACACCATGTCAACACATGCTAATGAGCATGGACATGTCCTCAACACACGTGATTAGTAGACCAGCAATATGCATCTGTTCAACCACATGGATGACTACCCTGGGGTACTGGGTGCTATAGCCTGCACACACATACACATCGTAGCACCACCCGGTGAGCGGGGTAGGACCTACAGTCACTGCAGGGGCATACCCTCCAACAGCTAGGCCATATTCGATGGCCAGGGCATGTGATTGAATGTGTGTGCTGTCTGCCCTGGAAGCTATGATGTGTCCGATATATGGCTTCTGATACAGCTGTAGCACACCAATGCCAATATGGACATCCCCTACAGTCTCCTAGTGGGGGATGCTGGGTAAACACTGGTATCGTGACTGATGACACCCATCAGCAATGCACACACACCTGAACACTCACACCATACTGAGGCGGATGCACAGGCAAGACGTATACTTGTGCATGTGTTTGGGATGCTCAGTTCACAGTTCTGGTATCCGGACACATCCGTTGGAGCTCTGCAGTATTCACAAGCTACATGCATACAAGTTATTATGGTATTTGCTATGCTACACAATCTTATCCTGCTGTAACAGTTGCAGAAGGAACAGCATGGGGCAGGGCCACACAGCCCAACACCACTGCCAAGGCACAGTGTGACTTGTTGAAGGAACTACCTAAGCAGGGCACAGTTGGCAAAAGCCCGTGCACAGTATGACCTGCCCTTGGCAGAGAGGCAACACAAGGCATATGCACTGACACAGTAGGTACCCACGGATTTTCCCTCTCTGACCCACACACAGTACAATGGATGCCAAACATGACAGTACCTGTGCTCGGCCATGTATAGGAGGTGCACTGTGTGCATCCGACATAGACAGCACTCCAGCACCGTCCTCAAGTCCGGAACACACCCAGGGTATGTCTATTGACCTAACAAGTGGCAGTTGTATTAGAACATGTAGTTACCCATTGCTATGGTATGTATGTGATCATACAAGTGACTGTGGTGGCCAAATGTTAGGGCAGCAGACAGTACACATCCATAGTGGCACCATGACCTCTGTAGCACATACGGGGGGTCACAATGGTAGCCTGTAGTACACAGGTTGTCCTAACCCACTGCAGATTATGGGCTGACCATCATGTGTGTCCATACAGCCCACACACGTTCCATGCAGCTGGACAGATTTGGACCAATACAGACAAATGATATACGATGGCCTATGGATATGCCCAATGAATGACACCAACCCCCTAAGACACACACAGACGACAGCAGGCCAGGCAGTTTTATGTAGGTTGTGTGAAGCTAGGATGTCCAACACCACTGTGCTGGTAACTAAAGCTGGGAACTGACATACCCTGGTATCCCTCCAACCAGCAATTTAGGTAGGTCCACACACTGACATGGAGTACCCGGCATACCAGTACAGTAGCGGCAGATGTGTACAACTGCTGGCTGTGCCCCCCTGTCAAACCTACACATGTGAGAGTCATGTGCGCCACCCACGGTGCTGTGTAGGACTGTGGTTGTGGTTGGATGTCCCCCCATGTTATGCAGACATGTAGCAACTGTCAATGCCACATGACCATTAGCTACCCTGCAGATACAGCATGACACCTGTCTGTGTAGAACGGAGGGGTCAGCAACACAGTACTAACTATCTGGACATGTGACACATGCAATACAGTTGACCATACTTGGCATGCTCCAAACAGTCCGGCAGCCCAAAGAAACAATCAAATAAGAAAGTTGAGCGCTTTGTGCGAGTGAAAGCGCTCAACTTTCTTATTTGTGCAATAAAGCGTTTTGGATTTTTTATTACTTGCTCCTGTGACTAGCTGTTTTCCTGTGAGCTGGCAGCAAGCAGATTGTTTCTTTGGGCTGCCGGACTGTTTGGAGTTCTTTTTTGGTGCAATCTGCTGTTTTCAGTTGATACTTGGCATGCTCACACACATGACGGTATGACAATAATGTCGGTCGACAACATGCGTAACAGTCATACTGGGCATGCTCACACACTGAAACACAGGATGGCCAGGCATGCATACACCAGTGGTCCGGACATATCTGCCAGTACATTGCTATACTGTTGGATGTCGGCGCTGTATGGTGTGTGTGTGTGTTCTATTGTCTGTACATATGCCATGGTCTATTGTTAATTCACATGAGCTATGTGCGCAGGGTACTTCTACCATCATGTGTATAGGGCGGTTCTTTGTTTGCGGACAGGCCAACGCCTTTGGATACAGACTGGATAAGGCACATTCCAGCAGGTGGGAGCAGTTGTGCGTGGGTTTGCACAGTGTTAAGCACTGCTGACCTCTGGTCACAGCACCTTATACACGTTTAGACTCCACATTTCTTTGACAGTGCACTACTGGCATACTGGCAGACAAACACACTTACAGCTGCTCGCTCACCGACATTTCCACTTACATTTGTCACTCACGCTGGGTGTGTGCGATCCCTTGTGATGCGTATTACATCAGACTACATGACTACAGTATCGGGTATGTGTAACCATTTTGCAACGGCAGGCGTTCGACTGTACGGACTCGGCGGCCTGTCCAGTGACGTAATCATGTTATATGCATGTTCCTCATACGATCTGCTCCCATCTGCCTGATACATAGGAACCGATACTCTGCAATGCTGACATGTGACTTGAGTTTGTTAACACAGCTGTCCACTGAGTCATGCTACCGCATACCTACTGCACGTTGTCCACCTTTCAGATTGCACGACGGGAGACTATAGGAGTGACACCTTTCCCACTTTGCATGGGACAGCCCCTCATCACGCATATCTCATGTGACAATACCAGAACTCTCCACCAATCGGGGACACATTTCTACAAAATCAGGGACAGGTCGAGAAAAATCAGGGACACTTTTACATAAGTAGTGCTATTAACTTGAAACATTGACAGAATCAGAGCATGTGACTTAATACACATATTCTGAGTAACAGTTGTTTATAACTCTTACTTATTGTCATTAGTCAGTAAGTGTTATTCACCACCTGTCCTTCAACAGCCACTAATTTTAGGAGGGATTAAGAGGGACAGAGTTAAACTTTCAGGCAAACTCAGGGACGTACCTGACATTCAGGGACAGTTGAGTGGTATGGACAATACTCTAGCAATTGCAACTGTCCTGATTAGGGGACATTCTCATGTTGTACGTGTCTGTACTGGTTGCTTGTTACAGGTCTTGTATACCTGACACGTCGATATGTCATATGTAGTAGCATAAGCAACTTTACTGCTGCTAGACTACGCTTTGATTTGTTCCGATATGCATATTTCTGTATTATGCATTGCTGTAGGTATGTTCTGCCCTGGTACATCTGACATTTCTACAGGGCAGGTTCCACCTTGGCCATTCAGAATGGTGGTGGCCCTATAGACCCTATATGTAGAGCTATCACATGTGTCAAGGCAACACATACCCACAGCCAGTAGTAAACGGACGACTTCCACGGTTTGCATACGTTAAGGTTATTCATGTAGCATTATAACTGATAATACTGTTTCCTATTACATGTAGCTGTTACTGACACAACAAATTGATGTCTGACACCACTACACACACTATATAGCCTCCATTCCTGAACTCACAGGCCATGTGCCATAACTGTCACTTTGCAGGACACAACTGCCCAGACGGATGTGTCCCTCACAGGCGTACGGGTGTTGAACCTCTTCTATTATGCTATCATCTACCTAAGGTGGTCAGCAAATTATGCACTTTCCGTCAGTAGCAGAACTCACATACCAATGGGTGTGAATGAACACTGTATCAGGAACAATGCATAACACCCTGTGGGACACATTTAGACGATTGGTTCTATTAACCAGACACAGTCACAGAGCATATGTATTCATTCATGTTTGTCGAGGTATATGCTGTTTATGACTCATACATGTTGTCATCTGTCATTACCTGTATTCCGCCACCTGTTCATCTAATATCACTAGTTCTGGAAGTGTTTAGTTGGACTTTGTTACATTCTGATACATAACTATGGACGTCCATGCTAATCGGGTACACGGCACTGATTTAGTCTCTATGTATTCCCCTGATGGTTTACAGACTATCCAGTAGATGTGCTCTTCAGGTTTGGGAGGTGTAGGCGCATGCTATGCCCACATAGGAATATTAATGACTTCCACTGGGCGGGCCTACTACATCTCTGCCAACCAGCACCTGCACACTTAAGCCCATTAATATATACCCATGGTCCACCTACCTGGCACCCCTCTACAGCAGTCATGACAAATATTTACTGCGAGCGCAGCTGGGGTATGAGCACACCCCTACACATTGCCCACTCTCCCTGTCTTGGGACACATGTCGTACGCTTTGTCAACCCATGTATAATCACACTTGCACAACCTACTGTTCCATGTACACCTACATCCTGCTCATATTAATGTCAGCAGATTCACACGTACCCTGGATTTTTGGGGTCCCGCAAGGGACACCGTTATCCATGTTTAAAGTGTAGATCTTGCAGAACTCTCCCACTGGTACTTTCCTACTGGTGTTTTGGAAAGCGGCAGTGTATTGATCTGTATTGCCTGTCTGTATGTCTGTCCGGCCTAGCTGGGCGATGTGGGGGGTACAATGTTTATTTATTGGACCTCCCAGTCACATATGCCCAGGCTGTGAAGATGTTACCCCTAATTGCTGTGAAGTAACCTATTTATGTATATGTGTATATCTACACTGACATATATATTTTGTTTTGTGTGTATGTGTATATATCACTACCTGTTGTTTGTGTATATCTATCTATCTATATATATATATATATATATCCATAGTATATCCTTGTGTGTGTATATATATATATATATATATATATATATATATATATATATATATATATATATATATATATATCCGTCTGAATATATATGTGTATGTAAATTAATATAGATATATGTATATATACGTTTTTATCTATATATACATCTGTGTGTCCGTTAACCTATACATTTCCCGGACATGGACACTTACACATGCGTATTGGGTTTTATCTCTGCTTCAACAGCATACTATTGCCTTAGTCATTATGACACTGACACTTCACTCCGGTGAACTTGTGCTCAGTATATTGCAAGTTATACAGTGGACAGATGTTGCACGTTTTTCATGTCTGGGGTGCCGCTGCTAACTGGGATGTGATACAGTGTCATTTGACCTATTACTCATATGCGCAGCCTATTATTCCTGCTACTGTGTTTGTTTCTGTGCACATTCATATTATTACTGTTGATAGGATGTGTGTTTGTGTTACTGTGACTGTACGTCAACATATTGTTGTCTTCATGTAGTTGTGTCTTTCTGCTCTTCCCGGTTTGGGGTTGTCACAGCAGAACTCCGTTCCACTCATGGGTGACGTATAGGTTTTACGTGCCGGGCTGTCAGCCGTGATGCACAACATCTGACAACGATATGCCCATTCACGCATGTCTCCACGCAAACGACGCTCTATCTGGGAATCGCACCTACGTACTAGCTGACCTCCATGGGCCGCTCCATTTCACCCGGCGCAACATACCCTAGCACTCCTGTGTCCATAATCGCTTATCCATAGTTTCTCCTGCACACCCGTGTTGAGTTTCCACGCATAACAGCCATTATACACCTGATATTGCAGCCAGGACACACATTTACCCATTGCCCTCTCATGAGCGTTGGGGCCCTACACACATTTTGTACTACCTCATGTATTCACAGGCTCACCATCCATTCATATTTGCACATACGTGCCTTTCCTGGTGTTATAGATTATGAACGATTTGCGGGTTACAAGTGTAGGTGGTCGCAACATGTACTACATTCCATCTGTTTACAATGTTGACGTAGCACTTCAACGATGTTATGGCCACTGGTATAACCCTGCCTCTGGTGTGAAGAGTGGTGCTCTACTCACACTTGTGCAGCTTTATGTGACATACGCTGCGAGCACTTCATAATTCCTTACTTGCTCTGGATTCCCTTCACAACCCTTATGTTTGCTTTCGTCTTTCAGCATTCCTTACATATCTATATATATATATATATATATATATATATATATATATATATATATATATATATATATATATATATATATAGATATAAAAACAAAGAGTTAGAAGGTCACACTGAAAAACCAATGAGAAAAAAAACTAAATGAAAACTCCAGCCAAGTATGTATATATAGATAAATATGTAGATATATAATTGCATATTTCTGTTATGTCTGTGGATATTTATCTATACACACATCTATCTATCTATATATATAAAAGTTACAGCTGTACAAGAAAACATACATTTGCTATGCTAATAGCTGTGTACACCCGCGCAGGCGCACTTGCATCTACTTATTCTGAGTTACATATGTTTACAGGCACTTCTTTGGGATTACATGTGCCTTATTCCTTATGAAAGTACCACTTTGATGGAATTTGGTTAACGGACCCATGCGAACGCGATCACCTTTACATGTATAAATGTTGGCTTTACAGCACAGAGGCATTCATTACACAATTAATATGTGCTATAGTCGTACTTGAACCGGGAATGCCTTTACATTGGGCGGATGCTGTAACCACTACACTATTGGTGTTCTGGCTCATTTATATGTATACCCATGGTTCATAGCTACTCTGACATACGCCTCAACGCTACCCTTACACAGCAGGCATCCATTCTCCTGCTGGGAAAACCGCAGTACTACAATTAGGACATTCCCTGTTTCCTACTGCTCTGGACCCATGCTGCAAGTCTACTCACTACAAGGATATTCAGAACTCCTACGCTTATAGTCCTCGCACATACATGTGTTTGATTGTCAGGGTGTTCATGTGCTGGTCCGAGTTTAGGCTCAGCCGACTGGTGACTAGAACTGCCCTGGCCCTGTTCAAAGTTCAGACGTAGCACATGGACAGAGTTAGTCCAGATTTTAACATTCTACCTGTGTTTACTGATGCAGGTGTTTGGGCACCTCTGACCACATTATTGGGTCGGCGCTACATAATTTAGGGCGAGGAGTGGTTCCACTACATAATGTAGGTTTGGGGGTGGTTTCCACATGTTTCCCTTCCCATTTGACTATTTCATTCATTTATAGATACAATGAATATTATTCTGGACATCTGTTATAAATTCACTACAGGTATTTAATAGTCTTGTCAACAGATGTGACAGTTGGTTGGTGTACTTATGTGTATGGACCTCTGTGATACTTGGGGACTCATTTCTACAGTGACAGAGACAAGGCTATGACAACTCAGGGACAATCACGGACACTTCTACCATATTAGTACTATTAACTTGGAACGTGTTGACAGATTCGTAATACTACTAATTTTCTTCTGTTAAATGTGTCTATTACTCTTCATTGTTGTAAGTAGTCATTCTCATTCAACACCTTTCCCCCAAAGGTCACTGGCTTTGTGAGCGGTTAAGAGGCTGGCCAGTTATTGTGCGAATGTTCTGACCATTGGTAGCGTTGACATTGTCATATGTACAGGTTGGGATGTATTCTGGGGACTAGGGTTGCCACCTTTTCAAATGGCCAAGATGGGACATTTTCGGAATACACATCAGATTTTACAAGCCGACACATACCCATGGTCAGTACAAAGGATAGAACTTTACTTATTTGCCTACATAAAAGCCTATTGTTGTAGCGGTTTAGTTGCTTATTCTGTTTCTTGTAACATTTAGGTATTTTAGATACTGAAATCATTATTTTCTGCAACTATTACATAACATATGGGACATAATTATGTCCTACAATCCCAGGACATTTGCCATTTGTAATGTATTTTGTCAGGACACAACTGTCCAAAGAGGGACTGTCCCTCACAAAGCGGGACAGATGGTAACCCTACTGTGGACACCAGATTGTTTGAGCCAACACATAGCCACGGTCAGTGCAGGTTTAGAACATTCATTTGTTTCCAAGCTGTGAGCCTTATTCCTTTGGCACTTTTGTTGTTTGCCTGTTTCTTGTATGAATTACGTTTATTCTATCCTGACGTGTCCGCTTTAGACAACTATTACATGCAGTATGGTACATAGTTATTTCTTACAATCACAGGACATTTGGCATTGTATCATTGTTGGTCAGGTCACACCTACACACACATTAATTGTCCCTCACACAGTGGATCAGGGGGTATCCTGTTTACATCAGTGCCTTCATCACCCTTATACCATGTGCCACTATGTGAATGTGTGCAATATATTCTCTCGCTTATTCGGGTCGGGACACATGCGTCACGGGCAGGTGTCTGATCCTGGGTAGTAGGTTCTGCATGACCATCTAGGGCTGGACAGTCTCGTGCACCACTACTGCACATTCCAACTTGTGTCCAGATATCTACAGGACTGGACATTGTGTCTTCATACCCATTCTAATGTTTACACAGGTTACTTATCCCATGAGGGATATCCCAAAAATTGAACAAGACAAATACCGAACATTCTTCTGGCGTTATGAAAATGTGCAGGGGGTTTTACATGCAAGGGATACATAGTTTGCAATCCTGAAACTGCCTAGGGTGACACTACCTACTACATATGCGTAGTGGTCACTATGTGTAGATGTGGCTGCACCAAACCAGTAGGCCAAGTATGGCTGGATTTGGTGGACGTTCAGGTATGGGAGTGGGTTGTGTGCTGTGGAGGGGATGCTGGGTAGTCCATTATGCATCCAGGTGTGTTGCATTTGATATGGCCAGTTCCATCAGGACCAATCTGTGGCTATGTGCCGGTGACATGTCTATACATTTGTATCGCACATTTTAATATTCCTATGTTTGTGGGATTGTGTTCTACAGTATGGCCTGTCTGGTTGTATTGCAGATGTGTATACATGTTTTTGTGTTTCTTTCTGCTTCACCCGGTGTTCCCTCATACACCTCCGGTTCACCTATTCTGCATACGACACAGTGTCGCCTTGGAGGATTATACCATTACCCATCCCCCCACACACACATATTCCTGACACTCCACCCATCACTGCTTTGGTTGATGGCCCATGACACGGTCAAGGTAACACATTGCATACCCTACATATGTCAGGTACCTGTATGGTTGTGTGGACTACTCTGCCATGTTTGACTTTCCACATGCTATACCTCACGCACATAGGTACACGCCCATACTTAACTTTCATGACATGGTTGGTATAACCGGGTAATACCAGTTCAACTGTGACACATCCTGACAAGTTCGGCTTGGACCGCTGATGTACGGATTTTGGCCGACTGTTCTAATCATTGGTAGGATGCCACCTTTTCCTATGTCCAGGATGGGATATATTCCGGACACATATCCGAATGTACTGGACAACATGTACCCACAGTCAACGGTACGGATAATACTGTTCCTTTCAGCCTACATGTTGCCTTCTTGTTGTAGCAGTTTATATGCTCCTTCTGTTTCGTTTACATGCTTATTCTATTTCCTGTCACATTTGGTATGTGAAATACGGATATACCTATTGTATGTGACTATTACATGCGTTGTGGGATATAATTCGGTCATACGGTCGGTAGATATGTACATTTATTGTGTTATTTGTTATGGACACATCTGCCCAGCTGTGTACCCTCCCTCACAATATGGATCAGCTGGTGACCCTGACCATTGGGCTGGATGTACCTACTGGCGGCGTGCTAACATATGATGCATTTCACTTCCACTTGGTATAACTATCTACACTGCATTGGACTACGGGCACACAGTTTTCCATGTCATTTGTTGGCGGGATAGGGACCCATTATTCCCTACTGTGCATTTGTGTTTGCTTCTTCATTTTGTGTTCACAGGAACTGTCTTGCATGCTTTGCATACATTTCAGTATCCACGGACACTGACAGATGTGATTACTATTGCTTGCAAATTGTTCTATGCAAGCAATTTAGGTTGCACGTTGACAGCTGACATTTCCACGCCTCCATGCGGCACTTCGACACGCCCTATGCACTCGCGCTCCTTTCCTATGCATGTGGCTGTGGCGGCAGCGCACCTTCATTAATATGCATTTGGTGCTACTGTGCCATCTTCACGCCGCACGGTCGGCGCAAGCCTAATGCCGGACTTGCGCAGAGCTTCATGAATCCCTGGGAGTATGTGACGTACACAGTAGAACATGATAGTACATATGATGTATTTCTGCATAGCCCAGGATTTGAACTCTCACACTAATGCATCTTCAGAAAACAGGATGGATGCCTTATTCCTCTTTGCCACAGAAACAGCTTTGCAGTAAAGACTGAAGTCATTATTCACATAACCAACCACAACAGAATGTACACTACTATCAAACCATCAGTTATTATTTGTACATTTAATTATAATTATTATATTTGGATGTAGTACACCTGCTGAGCATACAGTTGCAAATATACAGCTATGTCTTACATTTCTGTGTTTCTTGGTAATTCATCACTTATCTCACCAGTAGTGTGAGACATGCAGTGTGCAAGCCATTCAATATCTTTGGCCTTAAATTATGTGAGAATATTAACTGGGGGAGTAATATGATATTCAGTTGCCAACAACTGAAGGCCAGGTTGGATGGCACACACAACCATATGCTGTTCTTTTGGGGATAGCATAAGTGAGTTACTATTATGGCACAAACAAGGGTACACTGTTCTTTTGGGGGGATGCAAAGCTCAGTTAGTCTTATGTCACAAACAAGCATAGCCTGTACTTTTGTTGGGGAGAAAAGGTGAGTTACTGCTATGACACACACAAAGATATGATGCTCTTGTTACTCTCTTTGTTCTGCATCCTGCCTGTTGTTTGATCTTGGGAAGGGTTGTGAAGTCAGAAACTGCAATGTGTATCATTGCTTTCTAACTTCTCTCTTTAATGATTTACCAGTACAAAGGTATGGTGCTGAACTGAGGGCATGCACTGATCCTCAGTACTTTTGATAGGGATGACTGTGTGAATCTTTGATGCATGAGGCCTAAGACTTACTAATAGGAACATAAAAATAAAATCATTGCTCTGCTGACACATGTTAAGGTAGTTTCTGTAGAAATCCAACAATATTTATGTGGTTACTGTACCAATTTAAGAAATACAAGGATTTGCCATAATATTATTAAAGAATGCACTTCATGTTCAGGACTTAAATTGCAAATGTAGCAGGTTACACAATTTTAGTTCAGGGCTGACTCTGTCTGATTCAAGCAGTACACAGCCAATACATGGGGAGGTAAAGGTTGTGTGAGTTGCTTGCATCAATTTTACTATATGTATGTGAGCAGGAAAAGGTACTAGGCACCTAGTTCCCCCTCCAAGTCCTCCTCTGACTCTGGCTGTGGTGATCTAGGCATTGGTGAGAGAATGTCTGCCCCTTCCCCTTGTTGATCCTGCTGCAGCAGTTTCTGCAGGATCAGATTGTGTGACATAGCACATACTCTGAAGATTTGTGTACATGTATGCGGATTATACTGCAGGGCACCACCAGATGTATCTCGGCACCAGAATTATGACTTCAGCATCTCAAACACACTCTCTATGATGTTTCTGGCTTGAGCAGGTGCCTCATTATGGCATTCTTCCATGACTGTGTGTATGTTCTGATGAGTGTCATCATCCACGGTTCCAGTGCATAGCCATTATCCCCCAGTAAATGGCCCTGTGGGATGTTCCCCCTAGCAAACATCTGATACAGCTGTGATGTGTGCCAGATATGGGAGTCATGATAACTGCCAGGGTTGCCAGCACACACATTCAAGATAATTCTCTGAGTATTACACATGACTTGGCAGTTGATGGAGTGGTATCCCATGCAGTTAATGTAGATTCTACCCTGTTCATCAGGTGGTGCCTTAATGTGTACATGACTGTAATCTATGGCATCCAATACTTCAGGGTGGTGTGCTACCTGGTAGAAAGGTTGCATATTGCTGGCGCTCTCCTCAGAACTACAGGGAAGACATATGGGCTCACTGGCATGTATGAGCATAGCATCTAGGAATTGGTGGAGGATCATGGATGCAGATGCCTGTGACACACCCATCATGTCTGCAACTGGTCTTTGAAAGGTACCTATAGCTAATATTCTAAGGGCTAAACATACCTTAGTTTCCACTGGGATGGGTTCCCCTCAGTTGGCTCTGGCTCTGAGTTGAAGGTGGCAGAGCTCACAGAGTTCTTGTAATGTGAACATGTCCACCCTGTAGCACTCTACAATATCCAGGTCATGTAGCATCTGAAAAGTTATCATGAGCCTTACACTTTTCTCCTTCTTGGTCTAGGCCTATTGTGCCCAGCACCAGCACCATTGGCTTTAGCCTCGAGCACATACATAAGGAGCAAAGCCTCAGCAGCCCATAGCACTGTATCCCTTTAAAATGTCCTTGTATATACTCCAATGGTATTGAAGTATTTAGAAAAAAACAGAATGGTGGCTGCATGGATGCTTTATAGTTTGTTGAATAGCTCCACTGTGCTGAAAATCACCTGCTTATGCTGTAATTAGCACCTATGAAACACACCTGCTGCTTAACTGAGGGTGTTAACTCTGTTGCTGTTCATTAGTGGGTTACCTATTATATTCTCAAAAGCCGACAATGAAAGTGCAGAACGTCGAACGGATAAATGGAAATCTCCATAAGGAGAGATTTCTGTTTACTTCGATGTAGTGCGGTCTCGGAGTTGGTATATTTAAGTAGCGGTTGGTGTGGAGGATGCGTTTTAGATTTTCTTTTTTTTTTAATTTATTTTTTGTGAACATTCAAAATGTTAATGGTTCGATCATTAAAGGTCAACCTTTAGTGATTCAAACCATTAAACTTTCAATGTTCTAATATAGACCCTCATTAGTTCTTGATGTGCACCTCAGAGCCACCGCACACACCTCCACACCTCTGCACACACCTACGTGTAAATAAGGTAAACACAGGCAATATTGTTATAACCTTCCTCAGTTCCTGTGATATCACACAAACATGGAGCACAAAAAGTAATTTAAAGTTTGCACACCCTGTATTAGAACCCAGGATCATCTGTACTCCAGCCCTACACATACACGTGCTGCCAGAGGAACAGTTACATCTCAAGCATAGAGAAATCTGCCATTCATTCCTCCATTTCCTGTGATTGCGCTAAGTGCCGCATTACACAATGACAAAAATAATTAAACAATAACTTAAAGCAGACAGAGACAACACATTTTAACAAAAAATAAAGAGGATGAAACAGAACTTGTGAACTGTGCACTGCTTACATGCACTTTCACCCTTCATAGACCTACATGTACACCTCTGGAAGTGTAACCTGACACACACAACTCTGATGTCATCATTCACTGTTGTTGTTCATTGAAAACAAACACTGTGGAAGTGAACATCCATACATGGTTGCCATTTTTTGCAATTCAGCAAGTTTAATGAGTTCTGACCTCATTTGCTTTTTCACCATGCTGACAGCCCTGAATCTATGCGGTTGGTAACCATGTAGGCAGAGAAACTGAAGGCGATCCCAATGTTGTAAACACAATGGAGGGTATAACTTTGCTATATATCTGCACAGAGGAATACAGTTGTTGATAACATTTGACTGTATTCTGTCAGCTACATACTGCATATACTTACATGACAGTATGAATAGTCTGTTTCATGGGGGTTTACAGTTTTTAGCTGTCTACATTAGTTGTGAGTATATTCTTCATTTGGGGGTGGGGGAGCAAAGCTGCATGTATGTCATGGCACTTAAAAGGATTGTTGCTCTTGTCTCTCTACTCCAGCATCCACCTTGTCTAATAATGTCATAATGTGTCTGCTGTTACATGTTAAGGTCAATTCTGTACAAATGTAATAACTTCTAGTTGCTCTTGTTTCTGCGTAGACTCCTTTCCATGATTGTATTCAAAAAGTTTTTGAATATAGGGTCAACATGAGCACAGAGTCAACATGATTGGTCTACATCTTGGTAAATCGCTCCACTGTGTTGGTTTGCTTCATTAGCATACAGTTCAGCTACTTATGCTGTAATTTGTATGCTACGGAAGTTATCATATTTGTGCATGCGTGTGCACAGGTACATGGAAGTTATTGAATCTAAAATTTTTTGCAGTGTGATGCGCAAATGGTGAAAAATGACTGTGTAGGCTTTACTGAATCCCCACCATACATATATATATATCTCTATATCCATCTAATTTATATATAGATAGATAGATATAGTTATATATAAAATAGAAATTTACATGTTGTACATGCTTTTCCTCTTGTATATTCCTGCACCTGAATGCCATTTTTTTCCTCTACGTTAGCGTGTAAAAAGTACTGTATGTAACTTTGACTTTCTCTAACCCCTTTACTATGACAGTCTATAAACCCTATCTTGTAATGTCTTGTAATCTTATATCTTGTAGTCTTGTAATGTTTGTGTTATCTATTATACTTTGTATACTAAGTTCTACTTTATCATGTATATTATTGTCTGTATTACTGGAGCTTTTCTCCCCAGGCCTCCGCTGAAAATGGACATGTATCCATTCGGACTAGCCTGGTCAACAAATGTAAAATAAAATAAAATAAAATAAATAAATAAATTTTATATGTATATATATATATATATATATATATATATATATATATATATATATATATATATATATATATATAGATATATATATATAGGTTTGCATATACATACATATATTTATATATCTATATAGGTCTACTTCTAATAATCGAAAGACCACTTACCCAAAGACAACTTTACCTAGGGTAAGTATGCACTTGTCCAACACAGGGAAATTTGCCCTTTTCCCCACTGTAGTGCAATCCTGGAGTTGGTATATTGGGGGTGTGAAGACATAGCCCCCCACCTGAGTGGGTTTGACATACTGAGGTGTGTTTCTTCATTTAATGTTGGACAAGTGCATACTTACCTTGTTAAAACATTTGGTAGTGTGATCATTCAGTAAATTAACAGTTTGGCTTTGTTGTCTTGGTAAAGTCATCTTTGGGTAAGTGGTCTTCCGATTATTAGAAGTAGACCTTATATATATATATATATATATATATATATATATATATATATATATATATATAAACCAATCTGAGATTCCAAAAACTAAGTGAAGAGACAGAAGGTGAGGAAAATACAACACTTATTTTATCACACTTAGCTCTGAGTCTGGCCACCATGCAAGGTCACCTGCAATCTTTTAAGTTCAAGGTTTCCAGCATCACTCAGCTATCCAGTAACAAGCAGTAGGGTTCCTTCTTTTCACCTACCCAGCACTTTATATTTCCTATATTGGTCTATATCCTTTCTAAGTCCCAGCCCTACTACTAAATATCATTCCTCACTATTCTATTACAGAAAAAATGTTTGAGAAACTTTATTACTTTCTGTTAAATAGTTTGCGATATTTTACTATTTTTTGCTACCACATATTGCAGTTACAGTTAGTAACAGATGGGCCATATTACATGTTTTAAAAGAATACACAAGTTACAAAACTAGAATTTTCCTTTGTACACCATTTTCTACAGGCTACTTGTTAAATGTCAACTTTTCCCTATATACATCCATACTAAAATGTCTACACAAATACACTGTAATACCACAATCAGTGGCACACCAGTTCATAATCACTATACTGATTTGGTTGCATGAGCACAATTGGCAAGAAACCATAACCAACCACGGGTACTGATCAGAACAGGTTTATTATACACTCATCAATAATGTTTTACCATTACTGTTCCACACTGCGTTTAAATTACTAGCTCTGGGGACATTGAGCTAAATACTAGGCCAGCAATAAAAATGTACAACAGCCACAATAAACCTAAAGACCAAAAGCACCATAACTTTAAGATAGTAATAAGGAATGTAAATAGCATAAACAACAGGTGGGCATGCTTGGATCCTTGGAATCTTGGATTATACAGAACAATCCAGCAATATTAGCCATAGCAGGATATTGGTTATAAGACCGCCACACTGCCTCTTAATGCCTGCAAGAAAGCATTAAATACTTATTAAACAACAAACCAAGTAACAGAATTGGAGGTGGCATAATATTATTCATTACAAATAACCTCACCATGCAAACCAAGATCAGAGCAGAAAATGCCACAGAAGTAGATTCCAACCCTGCCAAGGTTATGGCAGGACTCACAATAAGTAGTTTTGTGCATCTCTTCCCCCTGCTACCCTATTTGTGCATAATTATTTCATTCAGCTCTTTCACAAATCTAAATATAACCGACTACTGATAAAGGGTGACTTAAATGGTTTCATCCATCCATGAGCACGAATTGTATCTGACTCCTATAGTGACTCTATGAATAACCTCCATCCACATCATTTACAAGGTAAGGCATGGAAATAAATTGCCAGGCATTTCTTCTGTATCACACATGCACCACATGCACACTTAAGGACAATTCACATTCATCAGTCTGCCTACTGCATGTCTTTGAAAGGTGAAAAGAAACAGGAACGCCTACTGACAACTCACAAAAAACTTGAGTAGCACATGCAGACACCACACAGAAGGCAGTCCTGCAGAGACTTGAACCAGAGAACCTCTTGCTGTGAGATGAAGCGCTGCTCGCTGCACTACTGTACCACCTTTAAAATGGTTAGGCCCATACAAAAAGAGTTAAACAGCCCCATTAATAAGCTGAAGATGGAGCTGTGCAACATTACAATCCTCCTCCCTACTTGACATAGTAATAACCAATATCCCAGCAAGATGCAAGCAAGCATCAATGCTACCCAACCATCTTTGTGATGAAAATCCATTCAAATGTACTGATCTCTCAAGGCATAAACAAGGAAACCCATCCCTTAGACATATCAGATATGTCCTTTACTCAGCTCAGCAGGGTTATATTTGTTTTAGCAAGTGTGTTTTGTCAAAAATAAGGTCACTAATATTTTGTCAAACTACATTTGTTTCAATGCTGCTTCATTGGTGTTCAAATTGTGTGTTCCAAAAGGTGAAAATTTGCAGTTCACACTGTAAGTGAATGGACATGTGTCATTCACTTACACTGCTAACTTGCTAACTGGTGGGATTTCAACTTTAGTGTTAGGGAGGAGGAGAATTTTGGTTTAGGGAGTAGGAGGGGAGTGTTAGGGTTAGGGAGCAATTTGTGGCTTTAGGGGAGTCCTAGGCTTAAATCATTAATCACAGATTTTAGGGTCTACAAGGGGTGTCATAGGGTTAGGGAGTGGGTGGTGAGTGTTAGTATTATGCATCAGGAGGAATGTCTTAGGATGAGGCAGTGATCTGGGAATTTACGTTTAGGGAGAGGACAGGGACTTTTTGGGTTAAAGAGTGGGGAATTTATGCTTAGCAAGCAGGAGGGGATTTTTATGGACAATGAGCAATCAGGGAATTTAAGTTTAGGGAGTAGTTATCTGAGATGGCAATGTAGTTTTGTAGGATTGGTTTCTGGGACAGTTTTTGCAAATCATTGAGGTAACAGGAAGTAGAGCAGCTGGCATTTCAGATTGTTTGATGGGTTTTCATTGTTTCTGATATTTGGGATTGTGTAATTATCATTGGTATAAGTGTCTTTTGTTACAGTGATATAGACCTGGTCAGCATTTCTAGATTCTGAACCTACAGGAAATAAATTGAACTGATAACCTAATAATAACAATTATCACATTCGTTAACATACCAGAATCCATTCAAAACAAATTATGCCCCTTAATTCAAACTGGACCTAGAGCTACATCATGACTGCTGATATTTCCAGACATCAAACAACTAATAAAACATAGAGATAAGGCATGGCAACATTGTAAAGTTGAACCAAACAATTGCACACCAGAACAAAACACCACAGATCTCAACAAAAAGACAGGCATCACAACAAATGCATCTATGTGGCCTTGGCTGCATCACAATAAATACTGTATCAGATATGTTATTTATGATGCCTAACTAGCATAAACAAATTTAGGTTTGCAGGCTGAAATATATCTTCAAATTGGAATGATCATACCTCTCAACCTCTTTGAGCAAAAAATCTGAACAAAGCCTAAAATTATAGTATTCAAAATGAAACGCTGTACAACAATGGCCAATGAAGTAAATTTCTCTTGGAGAATAGGTAGTGTGGTTAAATGATATAAAACTTAAAAGTGCAACATATATAGCAAAAAAACTTGCATACATTTCCAGTACTTAAATTAAATGCACTTACAAGATATTCATGTTGTGAATGCAGTTATACCATAGCGAAATGATGGCTCCACGGAAACCTATACTAAAAGCTAGAAGACCAACCATCCACTCAAAATTGTCTGATGAAGTCAAAAGTCATTTTGCAGTGCCAGTCTCTACCTTTTATAGATAATTCCAGTCATTTTTAAATCATGCTAAAAGTTTACAGGTTATAGAGACAGCTGAAATGTTTCAGACCTGCTGCTCTCAGTCTGATGCTCTTAACAGAGATAAGAAATTATCAGATAAGCAGCTCAATGATACATAAACAAAACGTAATGAAAAACACATGTAAATGTTGAAGAAACATGACATACAGGTTAGGGCATATATGCAAGATATTTTAGACTTTTTGACTAAGGCTGATGTTGCTTTACATACTGTTATAGATTCACAAGAAAATATGGGTAGTGACACTGACCCTGAAACTCTTACACATGAGTTCCAGGATACCCAACAGAATCTTTTGAATGCTATGGCAAAGGAAGTAGAATTACACATTAAGACAGGAGAATTACAGAAACAACTACAGGAATATACAGTTGCACATGCAGACTCACAGAAACCTGTGTCAGAACATGTTAGCCTCAGACAACATTAATGATCCAAATGTGCAGGTAGTGACAGGTTCTCCAGTCGATCTCTATCAACAGTCTAGTTTGCTACAAACCATTCCTCACTGGAATGACAAGAAAGGTATTTTTTTCAGAATATGTTGACATTTAAAGATTGGCTTTCATATACAGCTGGCAATGCATGGAATGATTCACTGCAAAGATGTCTTTGGTATTTATTCAAGTATTTTAAGACTTTCATTGTTTAGGCTTGATTCTAAATTAGATGGCATGAGAGCTATACTCTTGGCATACTCCCAAGGTCAAACCTTGACTACAAAGTTGTTAGAGTATTTTAATATTATGGTTTCTGACAGGATGCTAGAACTGGCAGAACATTTTAAACTGGCCTTTTAAATCATGTATAGAATAGATGAAAAAGGACATCAGTGATCCAGAAATGCAAAAGAGGCTAATGGATGCATTCTTGGAACAAGTAAAAAGAGTACCAGGTGATACTAATTCTATTTATGAGGAAACTGCTGACACATTAGAGCAATTTGTAGACAAGCTGATGAGAGGAAGAGTAATGAGTGACAACGGAGATGATTTTAAGCATAACATTTTTCTCTTGGTACCGATGAAGATGGGTTTGAAATAGTAGGTGCAATGGGATGTGGGAGAAGTATGAAAAAGTGGGGGGTGAGAACAGGGACATGCTGAGAGCAGCCTCAGACCTCCATCTACGGGAAGCCCTAATGATAGACAAATTGCATGTTTTTTTCTGTAAAAAAATGGGACATATTAAGCAGGACTGTGTGTACTACAGAAAATGAAAAAATATGCAGATAGAGAAAAGAGTATTTGCAAGGAACTTAGAAGAAAGAGACGTCAAGAAGAAAAAGTAGAAGCAAAAGTTGCAAAATGATAACATAGAGGGTCAAACATTTCATAAGGCAGAGGGAATACTAAATTGCAGCAATATGATGGTGAAGGCAATGTATATCCAATAGGAGCTGGGGAAGATCCTTTCTGTGGCTCCAAATGTAAAAGGCAGCAGGCCGTATGCCAGGAATTGCTTCATCCTGTATATGCTGTAGATGAGGATGATAATTCCCAGGAACAAGAACACAATATTTGTGTTGACAGAGAAGCTTCCAGGCATCTGGATACTGATAGTGATTCACAATAGAGGTGTGCTCTCCCCCTACTCAGATAGTTCAGTTAGCATTTTTTAAATGAGGAGATGATGATAGACCTTTAACTGACAGCTGGGTAAAGGGGTTGCCATGGAAAATGTCTTAATAGACACGGCAGTGGCAATTTCTGTTACAAATGGAAGGCTTAAGCCAGATCTGAGAAAGAAAACTTTGATCTCAGGTTTTAATGGTAGTGCAAAAACAGTCTGACTAACCCCTTCAGTGATTTCTGTTTATGTCACTGCCATTTAACAAAGTCTTGATTGTCAAATGTAGGGACATTTATTACAGGATGTGAGTAAAGATGAGAAGGTTATTCGTTATATTGATGACATTCTGATACAGTGAAGATTGAACTTGTAGAAAGTAATTTTATTCAGGATGAAACTCCGGTAATGGGAACATTTTTGATGCATCCTAGATGCAGAATGACCATAATAGGAATGGATATTTTAAACAGGCTAGGTATAGTAATTGATTTTTCCAAACGTGTTCTCTGGAAAACGAGAGATGAAAGTAAATTGAGTATTAACCGACAGTGCATGACAATACAGGTTAGCCTGGTAGAGAATAAGGGAAAAAGGCCAGGGCCCCTGACAGACGAACAAAGATATATTTGAAATACCATAGAAAAAGAATTTCAGGCCTTATGGGCAGAAACAAAAACAGACTGTGAGAAGCTAGAAGTTCCAATTACAGTGGACAGTGCAAGGGATTACATTCTGCCTTTCCAAAGGTGGCTGATGACATGAGGAAATGCATTTTATATTGAAAACATGCAGGCATAATTCAGAAAGGACATTGTCCAAAAAATTCACCTATTTAGCCAGTTAAAAAAGAAGGATGGGAGATACTGTTTGGTAATAGACCTCAATCAGGTTAGCCAGTACACACAGCCGAGAGCACATTTGATACCAGGAGTTCCGGAAATAGCAGCTCACATAAAACCACAAAGTAATTGGTTTACAGTGGTAGATTAAGAAAATGGATTTTTTGAAGTACCACTTCAGAAAAAGGAATGTCAAAGATTTGCTTTTACCTTTGAAAATCAACAGTATGTCATGACTAGATTACCTAAGGGTTTTCAGAACAGTCCTGTCATTTTTCATCAGATAGTAGGGACATTCTTACAGCATGGGAGTAAAGATAACAAGGGTATTCATTATATCGATGACATTCTGATACACTCATTGTCTCCCTCTACTCTTCCCTCATTAGGTCAATCATCGAGTACAATGCCCCATTTGGCATGTACCTCACTAGACACCTGCAATAACTGGAGAGGCCACAAAAGTACCTCACAAAGAGGATCCTAGGCCTCAAACATTTGTCCTATACAGACAGACTCAAAAAACTCCAGCTATTATCTGTCTCATATCACCTACTTAGAGGCGATCTCTGCTTGACATACAAAGCCATGTCTGATCCAGCTCTGTTAGAAATGCTACATCTAAAGAAATCCCAATACCTCCGCACCACACACTCCAGTGACCTCAACCTCATTACCACAATCAACAGAACATGCTGGAGGGACAGGGTCATAACCCAGAGACTGCCCTTGCTATGGAATAGACTTCCCATACATGTCAAACAGAGCACCTCACTGGCCCTCTTCAAGAGAAACCTTGATGAGTGGATGGGAAAAAGAAAATTCACCCCAGAGATCACTCCAGTGGCTCTACTCGACAGAGGCACTGGGAACTAAGGTCGGGTGGCATGATGTCAGGGTAATCCTATGGGCTAGGTTTGTAAAGGCTCCAGGGTCATTAGCCTAGTACACACCTATGAACCTATGACTACCACATTCCTACAGTGTACGTGGATTGTGCACATTTCTGAAAGTATGTGAAGTACTACACTGGGTTTGCAATAATGACATTACAAAAGGGAGACAAACCAATTATGGTTAAGTTACCGGGATACATGTCAGCACAAAGGGCTGAGCTATAGGCTATAAAATATCTTTTGCAGCATTTACATCCAGTAAATATTTACAGTGACAGTACTTATGTAGTAAACTCTGTGAGACTACATATGGCAACATGGGCTAGGAGAGGGTTCACTGATAGTACAAGAAAACCTTTGAAGCATGCTTCTGTTTTACAGGATATGTAGAAAATGATTCAAAAGTACAAACTGCAGGGACAGTTCAAAATTTTAAAGCTAAAAGTTCATCAAAGGTTCATAGGTTCATAGGTTGGTTCATGGGTTGGTACTAGGCTATTGGCCCTAGGGCCTATACAAGCCAACCTATAACAATTCCCTGGATATTTCTTCCTACAATATTTCCCTGGACCCCTGTCTAGCAGGGTGACTGACATGATCCCCGGGGTGAATTTCCTGTATAGGTTCATAGGTTGGTACTAGGCTATCGGCTCATAGGTTGGTACTAGGCTATCGGCTAAGGACAAATAATGAAAATGCAATGGGAAATGCTTTGGCGGATGCTAAAGCAAAGGAAACATCTGAGAAGCATAAGCCTTTATATCCTGAAGAGAATGAAAAGACAGTCTGTGAATTTTAAGTTTCTGAAGTATGATTTTTGGAGGAAGGAAAACAAGTAGATGAGGATTTGAAAAAGATTCAAAAGGAAAAGGGAGAGCGAGAGGAACAATGTGTGTTACAGAATGATGGAGTAGGTGGGTATTTCTATGTTTTTGAGACAGAGAAAGGACTAAAATTGCCATACATTCCATATCAGTTGGCAAAACAACTAGTAAAGTTTAATCACCAAATTTTGAGACATGTAGGAACAGAAAAGTTATGGCAAGTAGTAAATGAAAAATATTGGAATCCATGTTTGAAAAAAGCTGTGCCAACAGTGCGGGGTGAATGCTTCATACGTCTGCAGACCAATGCAAAGTGCAAGAAGCCACAGTTGCATAGGGTACCTATGGCAGATGAACCATGGTACTCTATACAGACTGACTATGCAGGACCATTGCCTCCTGCAAAGGGTGGGTATCTCTACTTGCTGGTAATGGTAGATGTTTTTTCAAAATGGGTGGAAGCAATTCCAACCAAGGGAATGACAACTAAAGTGACAGCAGAAGCACTTTGGGAAAAAACATTTTTTGCCATTGAGGATTTCCCAGGGTGATAGAATCAGACAATGGACCAACATTTGTCAGAAAAATGATTAAAGTACTTTGTGACATGCCGGGAATTCAGCAAAGATTTCATGTTCCTTATCATCCACAATCAAATGGAATGGTTAAAAGAATGACTAGAACCTTGAAGGGCAGGTTGAAAAAATGTGCTTTGAGAAAGGAAATAATTGGGTAAATCACTTACCTAGCATTTTGATTTCAGTCAGGGCAACACCAAAGAGCAAGACAGGAATATCTCTATTTGAAGTGATGACAGGCAGACAAATGTCCTTACAGTTTCCTTTTGACCCAGACGTACAGAGTGAAATACCACTGTTAGAAGCAGCAAAACATCAACAATGGATGAAAGACCTGCAGGAAGTTTGTCAAGACATAATCAAAGAGCAAGTGTTCCATTTGTCGAAAACAGTTCCAGCATTGCCAGAGGACGGGGATATTCAGCTGGGAAATAAAGTTATGGTAAAAAAATTTCAGTAAAACTGTTCCATGGAACAATAATTGGCAATGACCTATTGAAGTAAAGGAATCGACTGGACCATTGGTCTTAAAAGTACAGAATGTAGACTAGAAAAGGTGAATGCAGCTGTCTGAAAGTCCAACACAGTAAGTTGAAATGAAAGATATAAGCAATAAGACTAGTCGGACTACCACGAAAAAGCATAAAAAAGATTTATTGAATAAAAAACAGATAAGCGCTTTCGCATACTCGTCTGGTATGCTTCATCAGATCTAATTAAACAAAATATCTGCTTGCATTTAAATAGTGTGGTATAATTAATTATCATTCAATTAAACAATTATCTTAATGTGAAAAATCCTAAAAAGAACATGTTGGTACATAGAGATCAGGGTAAAGTAATTAAACAGGGAGAGCAAATGAAAGGTAGGTAAATAATGTTTTATGTATCTGTTTTTCTGATGCCCATTTACTGGTTTGGCTAACCAAAATTGCCAGAGCAGGAAAAAAAAAGAACTTTATTGGTAAAAGCTCCCAGAAAACAGGCTTGGAAACAGACATTGATACAGTTAGTTATTATAATATCTGCAATGGATGCTGCATATAGCCTGAAAGGCCAATCAATATCAAAAGACAAGAAGAGGTGGATACCTGATTGTAATACATTTACAGTAATACAAATACCATATGCAGAAGTAAATAATGAAACTGAATGTGGGTATATGCACCAATACCTACAGCAAAGGATAGAGTATATTTTTCAGCAGTGCCAATGGAACTAAAATACTTGCTAACATTTAGTAACAAGACTAGAGTTTGTGGCAAACCAGACAAGGTAGATGTTCCAACCTTAAAAGCGAGGACATTTCAAAAAGGAAGTGTTTGTATACAACACACAGGATCAAAACCAGTAGGGTTAGCAAATGCTAGGGCAGGGGTGGCAAACATTTTGGGCTCGGCGTGTCAAAAATTCGGAAAATGCCTATATTGACTCTGCTATTGACTCTGCTGCAGTATCCCCCCAAACAAAAGAGAAACAATTCTCTACATATTCATTTATTAAAAAATACAGTCCAATCATGTGTGCAGCTATGTATTATAAAAGTAAAAGAAAAATCAGTGAGTTACAATAGAGAAAATGATATGCGCACTGATAACTGGGCTTGAAATAGTGCACCAAAAAAATTACCCTACTTTTAATAATAATTTTGAAATGAACTGAACAAAATATGTAACACATTGCATTTTATTTCATTAACATCAATTAATGACTTCTTTGTTGCTGAGTTTTAGTGGATAAGTGCAGGGTCATAGATTTCTTGTATTTTTGTTCAGTTTCTTTGGTAATTTGGGTGTTGGTGAACCAGTGGAGTAGCTAGAGTTTGTGTCGCCTGGGGCTGACTGAGTTTGCCACCCCCCACAAAATAAAAAATAATACACATAATAGTCATACAAAAAGTGAAAAGGACAGTGCTCACATCCATTGTTAAAAGTGATGCCTCACCTTTGATACTGGATTTGCAGTCCACACACTTGTTTGTCCAGTTATGCAAAAGTATTTCCCTGATACATTAATGAATTATTTTTTCCAGTAACCCCTTCATTAGTTTGTATTGTGTATGCACAAGCACTAAAATGGCACAATAAATTATTTTGCCCAGTGGTCACTTCAGCAGTCAGACCATGTATGCACAAGCAATTCCCTGATACTCAAATTAATTATTTCCCCAAGCAACATTTTCATTAGCATTTCCAGGTGCACACAAGCACCAAAACAAAATATTTCCCAAAGAGACCCCTTCAGTAGAATGTTCAGGTACAGTATGCACAAGCACCAAAATTAAACATCTACCCAAGCGACCTCTTCAGTAACATTCCTAGCATGTGTACAACCACGAAAATGAAACATTCACCCACGCAATCCCTTCAGTAAAATGTTGAGGTATGCACAAGCACCCAAATAATCATTTGCCTAAGTGACTCCCTTCATTAACATTTCTAGTATGTGTACAGGTACCAAAATGAAACATTCACCCATGCGACCCTTTCAGTAAAATATTAAGGTATGCACATGCACCAAAATGAATCATTTGACCAAGTGACCCCTTCATTAACATTCCTAGTATGTTACAAGCACCAAAATGAAACATTCACCCAAGCGACCCTTTCAGTAAAATGTTAAGGTATGCACAAGCACCAAAATGAATAATTTGACCAAGTGACCCCTTCATTAACATTCCTAGTATGTGTACAAGCACCAAAATGAAACATTCACCCAAGCGACCCTTCAGTAAAATGTGCATCTTTCTATGCACCCCTATGTTTATTAAAATAAATCAATTACTTAAGTATCTGTCCTTTATATTTGTCTTCTTGGCTCATGGTTCATGCTGCTATTTTCCTGCACTGTTCTGCATCTTGGCATGGGACTGTGTGACCGTTAAAGGGCTTCCTGCTGGCCTGCTGCTGCTGCATGCATGTGTGCGTCATGGTGTGCAACTTAGCCAAATGGAAAGCCACCATAGCACCACCTGACTAACCACCAGGTCAAAAAAAAAAAAAACACAACACTTTCTGAGGAGGAAAAAAAACACAACAGATTATCAGGTGCCAACTGGAGTGGACTGCCTCTTTCACCCCCTCTAGTTATGCCACTGGGGTGAATGCTGATGTGTCACCCAAAACGTCATGGCATGTCACTTTTGACACGTGTCATAAGTCTGCCATCACTGAGCTAGGGAACACTACATTTGCAGTACAAAACCATATAAATGGTTTCCTATGGAATGAGAAGGAACCTGTTATGTAGGGTATATAATACCATCAATGAGATTAACTAAAAAATTACCTGAAGGCAAAATAAGAAATGTCAGGAGAAAAAGAGAATTAGGAAACAGTATTGGTATATTAGATCTATCATAGATCTACAGTCATGACATAAATGCACCAGAAGCAAAAGGGCTTTTGTGCTCTGGTCAAAGAGGAGTGCTGTACTTATACTCCAGCCAAGACAAAATCCATCAAGCAACATTTAAGTAGAATACAATGAGTATCTGAAATGGCTAGAAAGACATGGAACAGTGACTGGAGTGATTAGTTAAATGGGTGAGAAAACATTATTACAGATTTAATTGCTATAGTAGCCATTATGTTGTTGATCATAATAATGTGCATGTGTGTTAAACTTTGTATTAAAAAGACTGTTAATCAGGTATATATTGTAACTAACTTAGGTGGTAAAGAAAGTAACATAAGCATTTTTTTTTATAAAATTCAAAGTTTGATTGATTTTTTTTTTGTTATCAAAATACTTGGAGAGAACTGATAGAATTATCTAAACATAATATTTCCTTCCTTCATAGCAATATCATGTAGTTGATAGAAACATATGTAATTTGATAGAACTGTTTTTCCTTCATAGTAACAGAGGTCTGGTAATCACAATAACAGTGTGATATTTTTTAGAAATAGCATGTGATGCATTGGCTTAACAGAATCTGTTTATGTGGAACAAAAAAGTATTATACTTCTGAATCTTTTTGTAATAAATGGCATTAACAATACAGGCTTGTTGAAATATCCTAAACAGCTGAATATACACAGATATTCAAGCTAAAGGGAAATGGCTAACACAGCAGAAAAAAGTCACAAACTATCCTATCAATTGAAAAACATTTTGGCAGGCTGGGAAATGGTTTCTCTGGAGGAGCATGCCTAACACAGCAGAAGAAATTACAGACTATCCTATCAACAAAAGAACATTTCAGCCTGATGAGAACTGGTTTGCTCTGGATTGAGATAAGGATGCAGACAAAGAAGGCTTCAATACAGGAAAATAATGTTTTCATCAAGGACAAAGTTTTAAACTATAAAAGTGTTTGTAAAGACTTTCTTGGTGGACATTTTGGTAATCTGAGTTAGCTGAGGAACTATAGTGTATCTGACAGCAATATATCTGTGATATAAAGAACATTTTTATAATCTCATAGTAATGCTTGGAAGGCTTGTTTCAATAAATCACTTATTATATGAATATACAGCTGTACAGTCTGTATGTGTACATTGTGTTAATTCAGTATAACACCATGATCATCATATGCCAAGTCAAGCAAATACATTGTAATACCTTCATAAAGCCAGCAAGTGCAGAGTGTTCCCAAAGCCACTAAGGTGGCAAATTCCACAGGTGGGGAACCTGATATCACAAAGAATGAAATCCAGGAATTTCCAGATTCACACATGGAACTGGCACAGCCCCTCAAAGAATGAATAAAAACCTCATGCAGGGCATTAGGGTTCAGTAAGCTTCTTAAGGGAGCAGGGACCTAAGTCATTAAGGGACAAATAAACTAGCATCATAGTCATTAAAACAATCATACAGTAAATAGGAAGCCAATGTAAAGTGTGCAGAATTGGGGTAATGTGACAGTAATTTAGGGTTCTAGACAGTGACACTGCTGCTGAATTCTGCACTATTTTTAGTCAAGCAATCTCAGTGTTAGGTAGTCCTAGGTATAGGGCATTACAGTAGTCCAGTGTGGAAGAGACCATTGCATGAATAACAATCAAGAGATTAGATTGAGTTATTAGGTATTTAATCCTGCATATATTCTTCAGATGAAAGATGAAGACTTCACCTGGTCCCAAGATGTCAATCGTGAGTCAGTAATAACTTATTGGTCCCGTAACTGTTGAACAAACTCAACCTTATCTCCTTCATACAGTGCACACTTTGCTAATGGAGAAGCAGACATTTCTTCCAGAGTTGCATGAACTGCAATGGTCTTAGTCTTTGCAGTCTTCAGTTTTAAGTGATTTGAGTTGAGCCATGTATATATGGCCTGAAGATCACCAGTCAAGGAATTAATACATGCCATCTCATCTTGAAGGAAAGATAATTAGATCTTGGTGTCATCCACATATCTATGGTACACTAAACCCCTTTCCCTCATCTTGATTGTAGGATTCCACAAAATTCAGTTTTGGGCCCTTTATATTCTCTGTGCATATACACAGTGAATATAAAGGGCCCAAAACAGAATTTTGTGGAATCCTACAATCAAGATTGTATGATGAAAACTGATTAAGTCCAGAACAGACCCTGTATATACAGTGTCAAATGCCACAAAGGGAGATCCAGAAGGAGCAGCACTATAGAGCACCTCTGGTCTCTTGCCACAAGGAGATTGTTTCTCTAATTAGAACAGTTTCATTACTGTGGCAAGTATGAAAGCCTGACTTAAAAGGAGCCATAAGTACACCAGCATGAAGACAGTTTTCCATCTGCTTATGAAAAACTTTCTCAACAACCTTACCTAAGAATGGAAGTTTAGAAATTGGGAGATAATTGCTCAGATTGTTTAGATGAAGAAATGTTTTATTGATGGTTCAGATAACCAAGGCCTCCTTCAGGGCTGAAGGAAATATCCCTTCACTCAAAGACAGTACCAGCATATTATAAATCACTGGACCCAATACGTTGTGGCTAGCCAGATCCAGTCTTAGATGACAACGGTCCAAACTGCAAGTTCTTGATTACAAGCTCTTGACAAAGGTAGTGAACTCCTCAAAATATGTAGTAAAGAACACTGACCAAGACTTAGAGGGACTAGAAAGACTTACTGCAATGCCCAACAGGTCATCTGGAGAGAGATCAGAGCAAATGGAGGCAATATTAGCAACGAATCAAGCAGCCACCTCAGATACAGTTATAGACAACACTCTCCTGGGGGACAAACAAGCTTGTCTGCACAGCCTCTCCACCACCCAGAAAAGTGCAGCTGGTTGATTGGTCACTGAATATATATCACTTGTTAGATCTTCTGACTTTCTTGAGAAATCTCAGCTTGATAATTAGCATAATGCTCGTCAAGCTCAATCCTGTCACTCCAAAAGCTGGCTTGATGCCATAAATGCACCAACCTTATTGAGAATATTGTATGAATGAATATTGTACCCTACTTTACAGTTCATATAACTTGTTGTTCCCTTTATTTTCCTTATTTTATTTTTCCTTATACACTGCTTGGGGCCTTTGTAAAATTTGTACATAGTTTTATCATAATTTATTATTCAAATGATTGTTATTGAAAAATCAATAAAAAATAAAACAAAATAAAAATGCTCCAACCTGCACCCAGCTCTGTGCACAGTCACTTCTTTTTAAATAGTGTTTTTCTTGGTAAAGAAGTGTGAAATTGTTGCAATTTTGGAAGTGATTAAGTCTATTGTACAATTTTTAATAGCAGTACTTTTTAGTTTTTGACTGCTTTCCATGCTGCAAACTCCACATTGAAGGAATACTTCTACATGTTCTCATTTGTTAAAGAGTTAGATGTATTTGACATCAGTTTATTAAGAATAAGTTTTATGTTGCTGTGTCCAGCAATAATTCATTACGTTTCTCAAACTGATGCTTATTTCAGCTAATTTAGCATTGGATATGCTTTTCTTTTGTAGTGGTGGTTGCTTTGGAGGAAAGTAACTTCAAAGTGTCTGTCCTGTTATTTAGGTCAGTTGTATGTCAGATGGGAAAATGATATTTACTCCATCTATAAACTAATTAATGTTAGCCATTTGTACTTATACATGTATGTAAGTATGTATGTATTATGAAATGCTTTGTATGCCACGTTTAGTTCTTTTTTCCTTGTATGGTTGCTTTTTTGAGGGAAAATGATTCAGTCTGTCTGACAATGTTACCCAGTTGCATCGGCAGTTACTTTGAACTACAGTCCTGACTTCTTGTTCACATTTGTTGAACTGCTGATACTACTGCAAAGCAAGTAACATAACAAGCACCATTTACACATGGCATAGGTATTCCAGCAATTGTCATGCTTTGTTTTCAGATGTGATATAAACGCCAGAAATATAACTGGAATTTATAACATGATAAGATTACTTATGTTCATATTACTGTTACATTGCAGAAAATGAGACATTGCTTGGCAGTTCGTTAAACAAATGGAAGGCATTACAAAGGAAAGTGATATTCTTTCCCAAAGAATCCAAACTGACAAAATGTAAGGATTCCAGCAGTGAGAAGAACAGGAAAGATAGTGAGTGACCATAGTGCTGTGTGCTGTGAGCACTTCACAGAGGACCTGTTAAGCCTGTCCAGCAGTTTCAAGCAGGGCAGTCTATGCTAAAGATGGATGCCATACTATCAGTATTCTCTTACAGACCTGCACCCTTAAAGGGAACAAGAAGTGCTGTGCAGAAACGTGAAAGGCTGCAGGTCAGACAATTGCTGTGGTTATAAGTAATATCTCATTACAACACTTGTGTAGAATTTTTAACAAAAACTGTTACAAATGCATAACATTTGCACTTTGTTTTTTAATTCATATTTGCCATGAAGCTATTGCTTGCATGGATGCCTGCAATGTATGTTTGATTTGGAATTGTTGCATTGTGTTACATGAACATGCAATGATCTTTACAGTCTCTGATGTCGATTATAACTGTTTTCTTAATAACTGTAATTCACAGTAATATTGAAATGCAACTACTGACGTGTCTGGAAAGGAACTTAGTATTTTGTTTCTTGTAATCCAAAAACATGCATTTTTGTATTTCTTTATTAGCATTTCTGAATGTACTTTATTGAGTAGTAGATTCTTCAAGATGTTGCACTAATGGTAAAAGTAAATGAGAAAGAAAGCATGCCTACAAGATCACAGGCCATCATGTATGAAATGACAACTTCACAGAAAATGGAGTAGTATGAGAGACGCTGATGAATCAGTCTGTGGTTCCACAGCATACTTAAGTAAGTTTGACCACCACTACAGCACTTCACTTACTGTGTAGAGTACCAGTGTAGGAACTCAGGCAGAGGAGCATGTACATGTTCAGATGAAGCAGATATATACTGTAATGTTCTGTTACTTCTCAACATCTACTTTTGCATTGTTTGCTTTCCTTTCACATCTGTATATCTTTTTTCTTGCCATTAAATGGTATGTACTACCGATCTTATTGTGTAAGTAAATATCTGTGTTAGTCACTGCAGTAGATCCATAGTTATGACATTTGCATGTGATTGACTCTGTCTCCATATTCATTAAATGTGGCAGTCCAAATCTCTTCACACTGAGACAAAGTATACCATGAGTAGTAGACATCACGGTAGTAGAACACATTTCTGATGTTGTTATCTTGGTATTTGAGAGTGCTATTGTTGTGATGATGTCATCTTGTTTCACATGTGAAGCCTCATGTAATTTGTATACTTAAAAAGTATTTGGTTCATTGGCAATTCTACTGCAGGTTGGCAAAAAGCTTGACTCCATGGCTGCCGGAAACCTACTCATTGCATGAGGTGTACTTTTAATGAGTACAGTGTGGTGTGAATACCAAATACATTCATGGGTTCTTACGAGGCCATCTGTCTGCATCTGTTACACAACTAGCCAATAATCAGAAGTCAGAATTAAACCCTGTACCTTGAATCTCTGAGGTAAAGACCTTAACTATTATGCCAATCCTTCCCCCAATCATGCCAACCCCTTTACTCCATAAATTTGAGAGAGCCATTCCCCATGTCATGTACCATCAGATACAAACATGTGACTTAATATTAGCAGTTTGGCATGTGTGGCATAGTCATCAGGGCAGCCTACTGCTAGTTATGTCATGTAGCAGCACACCAAGGAGGTGATAGCAGATGCCTGGATCATATGATGAAATATCATTTTAACTCTGTGATGAACTTAGAAACTAATAAAATAATTGATACGTCAGTGCAGGTGAGAAAGTAATGTCAGTTCTTCATGCATTTGTCACATGTGGTATCAGTGAACCTGTTGTACAAAAATCAGTATATGGCACTGATATTGCATCTTCTTACCCATTTGTGTAAACAACATTCATATTTCAGAGCAATTAGTTGCAAAATTCCAAAACCATAGAGCTTGAGGGGTTGGAGTGCACAATGAGACTCCTCTGGCTCAGGAACATGTCAGAATTCATAGTTTTACAATAGCTAGGCACTGCTATGTGAGATAAATGCATGAGAACCATCCAAATGACACACATCGGTATGATGTTTGACATATTGGAAAAGGATGGTAATGGCAGTATTTTATTCTTTGGTATATATAATACATTTGTATTGATTGCAAGTGGGATGATAGACTGGTATACAACTGGTATGTAAATGCATGTTTTACCTGCTAAAGTAATAACGATAGTTAGATTGAAGCTTTCTACTCCTAAGTGGTACATTGGCAAGTTTCAAGTCCCAACCAAACCCAGCTAACTCCACAGAATATCCATAAATGTACACCACTACACAATATCAGCATGTAAACAACTGCATAGATGCAACTCCACCCAGTAGGAACAATTGCAGGGCAAACTCCAGAAATAAACCAACATGGTGAGCCCATAATATCAAGAAGCTTTATAATAAAAGGAAAATAATTTTGAACAATAGTAAGAAGAGTCATTCCAAGACTGTTAGAGCATTTGTAACTAAAATAAACAAGCAACTCAGGAACTTAATAAAATCCACTAAATCCAAGTTAGAGACCAAACTAGCTATTCAAGCCAAAGACAATCACAAGGCATTTTTGGTTATGTTTCTAATCCCAAAAGCACAATGCAGTAATGCACTGTGCTGATTGTTAATGATGTTACCTACACTGAGGTTGAAGATGTAGTGACCCTACTGGCCAATAAAATTAGATCTAACTTTACCACTGTTTCCCCTGCATCTGTCCCTTAAGATATACCTGAAATGGTCTCACCCACAGCTATCACACAAGACCAAGTCCTAAACGTGCTACCAAAAGCTACAAATACTGCATCAGCTCTCCGGACAATATACCTAGATACATCTTAAATAGCTTGCAAAGTGATTTAGCCACAGCCCTAACAACACTGTTCAATCTGTGCCTGCATACAGGTTTTGTACCAGGTGAATTGAGAATAGCTATAGTTATTCCCTGCATAAGGGAGGACCTTCCACAGACCCAGGCAATAACAGACCCAGTAAGTCTGACCAGCCATGGAAAGACATCATGTAACTAATCATTCAGGACACAGGGAACTTCCAATCATTGAACCAGTCTCAGTTTCGATTTGTCAAGGGCAAGTCATGCTACTCAACCTGGTGGATCTTTTTGAAAAGGTCACAAAAGCAATAGGTGAAGGCAAAATAGTACAAGCCCCATACCTTCACCTGGCTAAAACATCTGACACAATTCCCCACTCAGGCTTAGTAGAAAAGCTGAATAAACTGGGAATAGACACTCTATGTCACCTGCTGGATTGCCAACTGGCTCACAGATAGGATACAAGAAATTAAAATAGGGGAAGTTACCTCCACAAAGAGAACAGTCACCAGTGCAGTCCCCCAGGGTTCTCTGCTGGGACCTTTCCTGTTTTTGGTGCTGTCTTTTTAGAAGTAAATGCCAATACTAAAGGGCTCTGGTTAACTAAGGTTGCAGATGACTGCAATCTAGGAGCAGTCATTGAATCCCAAATGAATTAGCCATCCTGTAGAAAGGTTTGTCACAAATAAATAACTTGTGCCAAAATCATGAACTGAAACTAAATGCCAAAAAATGCATTATTGTATCCTTTGGGAAGTCATATACTCCAGGGAACTGCAACACTGACAATATTGCCCCAATGAGTTGGCTCACTTGTTTGGGATTTGGGAGCTTATATGAACAGTAAATTAACTTTTGACCAACATGTGTCCATTGTTGTATGAAATTCCTTCTATACTGCATGGCTTTTAAACAAGGGGATTATATCTAGATCCAGAGATGTCATTGCCCCCCTTTTTTCATACCTGATTAGGCCAGTAATTGAATATGATGCTCTTTTGGCGTGTATCTGTCCAGAAACATGCAGCAACTGAAAAGCCCACAGATAAAAGGCCTAAACAACATGTTCTACATGGACTGACTCAAAACCTTGGCACTGTACTCAATATCCTACATAAAGCTAAGAGGTGAACTGTGCCTGGCATAAAAGGCATCATCTGACCCAGTACTGACAGATTTACTGCGCATCTGCAACTCAAATATCATTAGAAATAGTCAGTCTAGTCGTGTAAACCTCTTCTGCAACATCAACAGAAGGGGGGATAGGTATATATCACAGAGGATACCTCTGCTCTGGAACAAACTCCCCATCCACATAAAATAAAGCTCATTCCTGTCCATATTCAAGTGCAACTTGGATCCATGGAAGGGAAACAAAAATGTACCCCAGGACTCTCCCTGTACTACTAATGGACAGCTCCTAAACGCTTAATCCCATGCATGTGTCCCCTCCAGTTATACATGGCATGATCCCACTTATCCTCATTATGGTTAATATATAATTATTGACCTTTGGATTGGTAAGGCCAAACTATAACCAAATGGGACAGGTAATTTCAAACACAAAAAAAGAAACTGGATAGCCTTAAAATAGCCCATAAGGGCAGATAGCCTAGTACTTTCCTATGAACCTATTAACTTATGACAGATCAAGGAAAATTCACCAGTATACCGAGATTCGACTTGTTCAGAAGAAAGTAGGTAAATGATATACATTTAGTTTCCATCTCCGGTATGGGTGAAATTTAAAATAAAAATTACCAAATCTCCCATCATACATAAGATGATTTTCAAATACTTTTGACATAGGATATAATATGATAGTGTGATGATACATGGCCAAATTACAGGCTGAGCCACTGTTAAGGAGTAAGACAATTAATGCCCTTTTACATATATTAGGGACATAAGTTGCCTGAAAAGAGTGATTTATGCAGATGGAGACAGTGTTGGCTATATTATTCACAGAAAATTTAAATTACTCAAAGGACAGTTTGTTGAAAGCAAGGGAAATAATTTAAATATGCAGAGTATCTTTTTAATCAAACTAATAGCTACTTAGGAATGATTAAATATAAAAAAATAGCATCTAGTAAAGTGGGGCAAAAATAAGATCAGATTCCGTGTCTGCTGCAGCAGAAAAACAATGTTACAAAAGTGGTTTGCAACTGCACTTGGGGCATCTCAGAGTAAAGGCTATATATGTTTATCTTAGCTGTTCAAGGACTATGTAGGTTTGTTAGACTATTCCAGAACTGAGTCGCAGAGTTCTGTCAGAGAACCTTTTTTAATAAGAACATCCTTCTTGGTTTTTTTATGTTAAGGATTTTACATTGTTGTGAAATTCTTTGAACATTGAAAAACTCTACTTTTCATCTACTGGATATTGCTTCCAAACTGAGTGTGCAGGATAACAAAAAAGTCATTATTGCTTTAGGGCCATAAGATTGTCCTCACAGCCCTCTCAAAATGGAGAGATGAAAAATCAGCAAGCAAAGGACAGTAACAGTGCTGAAACTGTCTCAAGTTTTGTGAGTACCTTCGCAAGGTGGACCCTGTTTTTCACAAAATCTCACCAAGATGACACTGATATATAGACTGTATTTATATAGCATATATCATGGACAGAAGTAAGTCAAAAACATAAAAACATAGCTGGGTGCACAAGACCCAGGATAAAAAATTGCCCAATCCTGGTAGGCGCACTGGGGCCAGGACTGGAAAGAAATTACAGTGTAGAATCCTCAAAATACATAAACTTTCCTACAATGGAGCCAGGCCAAGCCCAGGGGGAGGATGCCCCCCTGTTGTGGAAGGGAGTAGCAGTCCACAAAAATCACAAAAATTGATTGGCCAAATTGAAGCCATAAAGACGATAGAGTGGACTACTGAGAATAAGAAAGAAATGATGTATTGTTACTATTATGTAAAGACACAAGATATACAAAACAATTATGAGAGAAATTAGAGGAAAGAAACATACTTCTGCAGGAAAAACTATCTGAAGCTTCAGATAAAAATTTGCGTTCATTAATACAACAAATTTTTGAAAAACAGTATATAGCTCAAGAAACTTTGATCTGTTTGGGAAAAGAAGCATCTGAGAAAGTGTGAAAATATAAATAACAAAACCTAGAGATATTTGAAAAATATAAAAAAGAAATATGGACATGGGAAAGAAAGCTAGATTTGATATGGTGCAATATTTATGCAAAGGAGAAAGCCAAGTTAACTAATATAGAGAAGGCAGTCTCAAAGATATTCGAAGAGAAATACAGGCAAAGGCATCCAGATATGGAAAATTTCATAATAAAAAAATGAATATCACAAAGATGTAATGTGGAAAAGAAGATTACTAAAGCAGAAGTTACAGAAAACGAAGTTGAAGTTATGGAATGCCTGTGAAGTGAAGGATTTAATGTAGAAGGTCTAATACAGACTACATCATGGTATGATGGATTGAGTCCCCAGAATAAGGAAAAGCAAAAAGATCAGGAGACGTGAAGAAGAAATATGGACATGGGAAAGGAAGAGAGATTTAATATGGTGTAATATTTAAACAGAGGAGAAAGCAAAACTAACCAATACAAAAAGAGCAGCACCAAAGATATTTGAAGAGAAATACAGGCAAAGGAATCCAGATATGGAAAACTTTACAATACAAAAAATTAGAAGACTAAGAGGAAACGTAGAAAAAGAGATTAGTAATGGAGAGGTCAAAAAAATAGAAATTAAGGTTATGGAGCAGCTGCAAAGAGAAATATTTAGTGTAGAAAATCGAATGCAGAAAGCACCACAACAGGATAGAGCAATGGATACCCAAATTTAGGGGAAAACAGTGAAACAGGAAGCAATTGGCCAGGTGCATATCAAGATATTTTGGAGCTTTCCACAGGAAACCAGTATAAACTTTCAATTTAAGCTAGACCGTAAGCAAAAGGAACAGGAAACTGTGGAAACTATGATGCAGTCACTGTTGAGGAGTGATAGATATGACAGAGTAACAGATGACACAGGATGAAATTGAAGAGAATGTGCCACAGGAAGATGCTATAGAACTTTTTATAGAATGCCCACAGGAAGCAGAAAACAAGGGATGTGCCCTCAGTTTGGAAGAAAATGAGTTAAGGGAAGAGTTGCTTGATTTAATTGGACATGGATAGATATATTAAGATCAATGAGAAATAGACTGCAGAAGGTCAATAAAACCCCAAAAGTAAGAAGTCTAATAAAACAATGAATGCAGTAATTAAGACTGTCCATTGAGATCCATGTGATATAACAGAAGTAAACAGGATATACTACTGCGCTGCTAAATTAATAACCGATAAAGTTCTACCACAAGATCACAGGGTAGTGAGGGAAAGGAAGGGGAGAAATCGAATACCGTCATGGAAGTATTGAATAGAGAAAACTATAAAGCAATTAAGACAAGAAGTGTCACTGTTAGAAGATTATAGAAGAGGGAATAGATCAACAAAAATACTAAGAAACATAGATGTGATTAAAGCAATGCACGGTATTAGAACAGACCAGGATCTATCATGCACTATCGCAAATAAACTAAAAATTTCAACACAGGTGGAAAAACTTAGAAAATACACATATAAAATATAAGGGAAAAGTACAAAATAAACAATTTATTGATGACCCAAAAAGGTTTTATAGAGAATTGGGAAATAAGGTAAAAGGAATTGAAAGACCGCCAAAAAAAGAGGAAGTAGATACATTTTACAAAATTATCTATGAAGATCCTGTGGAGTGTAACAAAGATGCTAAATGGACAGAAGAAGTAAAAGAAAGAATAAGAAGTTTAAAGGTACAGGATATGAAACGGGATGAAATAGCAGCCAGAGAGATTGAAACAAAGTTAAGAAAAGCCTCTAACTGGAAAACCCCAGGCCCAAATGCAGTACCTAACTTTTGGTTAAAAGTATTAACATCTTTGAATGAGGATTTAGCCATGAGTAAAAACTATTTATATGTGCACCCCGAACAGACACCACACTGGCTAACAACAGACAAAACAATGCTCTTACTTAAGAGAGAACCTGCAAGCTACTCTAAAAATTATAGATGAATAACTTGCCTTCCAATGACATATAAACTATACACGAGAATTGACGCTGACAGAGTTTATAATCATTTAGAAGAAAACTCAATTATGGCAGTAGAACAAAAGGGCAATAAAAGAAAGTCATATGGAGCAAAGGATCATTTGTTGTTAAATAAAGTTATAGTGGAGAACTGTAAAACGGGGAAGAATCTCAGTATGGCATGGATTGACTACAAAAAAGCATTTGATAGTATCCCACAGTCATGGATAAAAGAATGCTTAAAAATGTATAAGATACACCCTACACTGATTGACTACATTACAGTAACCATGAAACAATGGCAGACTACTTTGCAATTAAGCCATGATAAAGGACAGATTATTATCCCAGGGACAAAAATTCAAAGGGGGATATTCCAGGGTGACTCTGTCACCGTTGCTATTCTGCCTTGCCATTAATCCATTAAGCTGCTTATTAAACAGCTTAGGCCATGGCTACAATTTGGCTCCTAGAAAACAACAAAGTCTAACGACTTCTCATCTTCCCTTTGTCGATGACTTAAAACTGTATAGCTCATCAGATGAGGAATTGAAAGTGCAGCTACAGGTTGTCAAAACTTTTTCAAATGATATTAGAATGTCATTTGGTCTTGATAAATGTTCAAAAACAACCTTTAAGAAAGGAGAACTGCAACACCAGTAAAACATCAGTTTGGGACAAGAATGTGATATAAAAGCAAGAGGGGGTGTATAAATACTTGGGAAATGATGAAGGATCTGCAATAAAACATGAACAAATGCAAATAAAACTCAGTAAGGAATACTTTAGAAGATTTAAATTAATGCTGAGAACAGCATTGACATCTAGGAACAAGATCCAAGCTATAAACCAATTTGCTCTTCCTTCCTAACATTTTTGGAGTTATTGACTGGCCTCAAAAAGTGTTGGATATATTAGATATTAAAACAAGAAGGATGATTCATGCTCACCAAATGATTTATAAAAATAAGTGTATACCAAGAATATATATTCCCCGTTCCAAAGGAGGGATGGGCCTCCTTGAAATTGATTACATGTATAGATCTGCAATTGTGGGACTCCACACATATCTACTGACCTCACAAGTTCCAAATGTAGTGAACGTTTTGAAACATGAGGAGAATAAATCTAAGATGACTTCTCTGCTTAATTTAGAAGAAGCATATTGATGTCAAGCAGGAATGGAAATCAAACCAGAAGTGGATAAAAAAACAGGCAGCAACTGAATGCACTAAAAAAAAAAAAAGAAAGAATATAAGGTGAAGATGAGAAGGCAAGAAATGTGGAAAAAACATAAATATAGTTGCAAGTATAGAAATCTTCTGGAAGAGCCTCATGTTGATTATGGAAGAAAGCAGGAATGGTTAAGGAGAGGCAAATTCAAACCAAGAAATGAAAGGTTAATATTGGCAGCCCAAGATAGTGGGCTACATACACACTGGTTTACAAAGTCCATTGAACATGTGGGAGAAACAGACAAATGTAGGTTTTGTAAAACCGAATTGGAAACAGTCACACACCTTGTTGCTGGTTGCGACGCACAAATGGCAGAAGGAATGTATGCCAAAAGGCATAATAATGTGGCGACACTGTTGCACTGGGGATTGTGCAAACATTATGGTAGCGAAGTGGCTGAAAAATATGAAAACAGGAGCCACAAAGCATCATAGAAAATGATGAAGTTTATATCACATGGGATTACCCATTACCAACAGTTCAAAAGATAGATGTTAGAAAACCAGATATAGCGGTTCAAGAAAAGAAGCCAAAAGTAACATTGATCATTAAAATCACCACACCCAGTGACTATAGTGTCTTGTGTACAGAGAGACACAAAGTCATAAAATACCAGGATCTGCAGGCAGAAATGAGAGCCATGTGGAAGAAAGATACCCAGACAGTTCCAATAGTAGTAGGAGCAACGGGTCTTATAAAAAAGAATTTACAATCATATTTAGATATGTTACCAATCCATGTAACTCCATATGAATTGCAGGAGTCATTACTGGGCACATTGTGGGTGCTCCAAAGAGCACTTTTGGCTGACATCAAAGATTGAAACAATACTAATTTTATGAACTTTAATCATACTTTGACTTAGGAATGGGATCCATTCCCATCATGGTATTATAAACCCAAAAGATTTGGAGAAATAAAAAAAAAACATTTCTCACTACTTACCTAGCTTCATATTGTAATGCCAGCATGTATGGAGTAGAGCATTACGAAAATACCTGGCATGTGAACCAGTGCTGTGATATAAAGGAATAAAGCCCTCACTATTGCCTAGGTGACCCAGGTTTGTCGGGTATCTGAAGCACTGGTAGGGAGGCTGTCTCATTCCCTTCCCCTTCCCCTTCCATCAAGGCAGTCCCATTTTGAGGGAGGGTAGTGTCACAATCATGTGGTACTGACTGTAAGAGCAGCAGCTGGGCAGCTGAAGATCAGCCAGTGGCACATTCAGGCGACCCAAAAATTAAGTATAGTGAAAAAATGTTTTACTGAAGTAATACAGATTTACAATAAGATCAAGAAAATATAGATAACCCAATTGACTTCCTTCAGTGTTTGTGTAAGTATAGAGAGGTAACATTTTCTGTTTCTCTGGTTCAGGAGAAATGTTTTTGTTTTTCTACTTTGAATTTGCGCATGATAAATAATACTATAACTTGGCAATGATTTGTGTTAGGCAGAACTCCGCAAGTTGAAATATATTAACAAAGGCAGATGTGAACATCCACTCCAACATATTCCCTGTGACCTTATTTACCCTCATGATGGAGTGAATCAAATATGCTAATTCAAGTAACAGGATAAGAAGGTGGGAAAATTCATCATTAACCCGACAAGAGTTAGTAGAATCTACTAATATCAGGTGTTTAGGAAGAAAGCAAGACAATACTTTTATTTGCATTCTTTAGTAAAATTAGGTATACGTAGACATAGAACAGAGATTGTGATTTATATTTTTCTTTATCATTCCTAAAATAGATTGAGTACTAGTGCCTACTAGAACATGAGTAGGAGGCTTAGCAGTGAGCTGCTCACCTGCACATTGCTGCTCAGCAGTTAATCTGATTCAGTACCATGCGTGCAACGTATGATGCTGAACTGCATTAAGAAGAAATTTGGACATCTAAGAATTGCTCACCTAAGCATTTTAAACAGCTGTTCAGCTGAGCTTCTGACTAAGCTGTACAACAAAATAACATAGCTATGTATTGTGAAGATAGATGAAAGCTGCCAGCCTAGCCAGATAGAATTTTGTAGATAATTCTGTCATTTGTAAATATTAATGTAAGCCCAGGCTTGTTCTGTCAAATGTGAAAAGACTCCATTGGATATTGAACTGCAAAAATGTAACAACAGTGCACTCTGCTGTGAGAAAGCTAAGTCAAGCATTTCATGACTGTCTTTGATGTCAAAATTTGGAGCCGATATATCTAGAGGCAGGCATCCTGTCTATTGTTTATGACCAGAGTTAATGGCTAGAATTTGCATATATAAATGTCCTTTATTGCTCTGGTTTCTGACCAAGTGTAAAGAATGTAAATGCAGATTCTGTTAGCCAGGGATCACCAGAGAAGTGTGAAGAATGATGTCACGTGAAGCAGCTCTGTGTTACCAATTTAAAAAGAGAGAATCAGAGAGCTCTGAGCATTTGTCTTGAGAACATCCAACTCACCAGATCCCTGCCTGTGTCTAGATTTAAGTAGGATTTTAGAACTGTGTTTTCTCTTAGATATAGCTAGGAAATAGGAAGATTAGACTAGTTTGTTTTTCTGTGATTTCAGAACTTTTGCTATTGTATTATTTTAAGTATTTCTCTGTCATCTCTAAACGCTTGACTAGCACTGTATAGTAAGAAGTATTGTCTTGTGTATTTATTATTTATTATTAAATATTTTTAAACCTTTCAAATGTGGCTGCTTTGTCTAGAGATAATTTAAGCTCTAAGAGTACATTGCATGTATATAGTGATACTGCACCAAGTCACTCCAAATAAGTCTTGACTGCTTGGTTGCACTTACCATTTGGCTAATAATATTGCACAGTAATAATTGGATACCCTTCATAAGGGCCTTTGAGTAGCTGATAAATATTAGCTGGGTGGTGTCAGTGATTTCTACTCTATAATCTGGGTAAAAGGGGCACAGCTGGAGAATCTGTGCCAGCCTTCCCCATGAGTGTCTGTGTGGCTGTATAAAACTCTTATCTCAAAGTGTGTGTGTGTGTGTGTGTGTGTGTGTGTGTGTGTGTGTGTGTGTGTGTGTGTGTGTGTGTGTGTGTGTGTGTGTGTGTGTGTGTGTGTGAGTGTGTGTGTGAGCTACTTGGACAAGGACACAGAGCACTGGTTGGACAGAGAGGGTGCTGGAGGGTTTAACTTGCCCACTAGGCTGAGATCTGGACCCTATAGCTATGCCAGTGGGGAGTCTTACTGGGGACCTTTAGAGAAAGGGAGAAACCAGCCCCAGACTGACTGTGATCTCTGTGTGCTCTTAAGGGAAATTGTACTTTACTGTGTGTGTATTTATTATCCTTTCCCTATATGGATGCCCCTCACTGGTGTTAGTGGTGAGGACTGAGGCTCACTTGATTGCTGGGCCAGTGCACAGGCATCACATGCATACAGACACACAAGCAGACAGATATGCAGATATAACAGATGCACACAGATTAATACACAGACACAAACACACACACACACACACACACACACACACACACACACACACACACACACACACACATACACACACACACACACACACACACACATGCACATACACACACACACACACACACACACACACACACACACACACACACACACACACACACACACACACACGTGCATGCAGACACTCCCATTAATTACATATGCATCATCACAGTGATCCCCCATGCAGTCTCTCAGTAACAATACCATTCCAGTGAGCACAGAAACCAACAGTATACAGATTACAGTAAGCAATTAAATGGTTACCCTGTACTCATTCTTGTACAGACACACAGACATATACATTTACATACACACTCACATCCCTCCTCCCCCCAAATACACATCCATACACAAATACGCACTGCATAACACCACTCACCTGGAACAGCAGTCTAGCCTGAGAAGTGGATAAGTGTTGTTTGCTCAGATTATCTGATCAACGGTTGTGGGTGCAATGCAGCTAATACCCATGTTGCACCTTTGCTGCTCTGCTCAGAAATTGCACTGGACAGATGTTTGTGAATTACTGGTCTCTGCTGGTTCTTAACAATGGTTTAAGAATCTCAAGTCCCTTGAGTATTAAACAAGACTACTTGAACGGTCTTGTACAGTACAAAAAAAAAAATCTGTGAATAATCACATGTATAAACATAGGTAGTATAAATGACTGTAACCCCTTTGCACCTTTCTGTAACTTTTCACCAGTGAGAATCCCATTGTCAGGAAGAGTAACTTCAAATTCATTATTATACGACTGAAAATACTTCTCTGCAACAGCTAAGAAATTTGGTATATAAAAGATTAACAAACAATGAATGATTTCAAGCCTATTGTTTATCCTTTGGATATTGACCTCCATTCATTTTTAATGCAATCTTGAAAATATGTGCAGGCGCCTAGCGTAGAGTGCTCTTATAACACTGTCTGAAGATGTACTACAGGACCAGGGATAGGGTATATGCCACTATGGGTGAGGATGTCTGTATGATGATAAAAAGAAATGTTCTTATTGAAATAATCCATTTTTTAATTCGAGGAATGCTCAGTAATAAATAAATACTTATTGGCGGAATCCTAATAAGGCTGTACATATGAATAAATACAACAATAGCTATATTTTGCAAGTTTCTTGTACATGCTTTAGAATAAAATATAAGATGATAACAGTAATAATAAGAGCTGAGGTAACATAACTGAGAGCAGAACCGAATAAAATCACTTAAGTGAATGAAGCAGTTCCCAAAAGTATAATTAGGTTATGCCTACTAGTTGATTGCATATTGGCTGCCATTCAGTAATAGAAACAAACAGACATAAAACTTACACCAGCAAAGTTTAACAAAATAAAATAAATTGTTCAATGCATGTCTTTTACATCTATTCTTAGTACTAACACATCTTTATTAAAAAAATGCACCGTTGTAGGATTACAGACTCAGATGCAGCTCAGGGTGTTTAAAAAAGAACCCAGTCTGATGTCAGGTCATCAGTGACACAGACATGCATGCAAAGACTACATGCTATAACACATTAACAGAGATGGAAAATATAAGTCCAAGTTAAATACATTGCTTTAAAAATACTCACCCCGAGAAGATCAACCTTAGCCATCACTACCATTATTAAACAATGTCTGCAATTCAAAAAAGCTGGAACCACAGTTCTGGCAGGTGCAAGTCCACTGTATAGTAATATTTCTTTCTGGCGGTGTTCTTTTCCAATGAAATGATGTTTAGTACAGACATCTCTGTGATCATTTTGAAATGAGCTTGTACAAATGCATAAGCAATACGTTGTTTGAACTAGATTTATATCAAGCCACTGTTAGTTTGACACTGAGAAGCTATGAGGCTTAGTGTTTAATGTTTTTTTTTTCATGTTATTTTTGCTTTACTGTAAAGTATTTCAACTATAAGGATCATTTCTGTGGCAATGTGGAGGTAATGTTTTGTTTTTTACCTACTGATCTTCAGAACTTACCATAAAATTGGTAACATTGGCGAATTCAGTTTTTTGTTTCTTAGATAAATGGATCTTTGCCATAGCAGGGGCTCAGTTTAGTAAATCAAATAGTCTAATTAAAGGACTAATTTTAGAAACTATAATTATATAGCTTCATGCCTCACAAGGGCTAATCATCTACTTTACTGGGTGGTGCAGTGGTGCAGTGGTTAACATTGCTGTCTCACAGCAAGAGGTTCTCCAATTCGGTTCTCGGCTGGCATGCCTTCTGTGCAGAATTTGCATGTTCTTCCTGCATTCACGTAGGTTTCCTCTGAGTACTCCGGTTTCCTCCCACATTCTAAAGACGTGTCTGGAGCATTTATCCCAGAGCCTCTGCTGAAAATAGGCTCTGTCCTAGTTGGACTTTCCCGGTCAACAAATGTAATAATGATAGGTCTGTAATACAGCAGTTTAAGCAGAACATAAAGTAGTTTAAAAAATGAAGACTAAAACACTTCAGTTATTAATACATTACTAAATGACATAAAATAATGATGGGTGTCTCACCCTGAAAAATTAAGTTCTTCTTCACAAAGATATTTACATATATTCACTTTACTATTATGTACCTGCTGAGTAATTATTATGAAGAATATATTAAATTACTGATGCTAAGTTCTGAATAAACTGCTTTCATTGGATCAGTTTCCCCTCATAGTGACTGTTATCCTGAGCAAATTGTGTAATCACATTCATTCATGAGTCAGCCAGCAAATATGCAGGTCTGCCTGTGAAGCTGACATGCTTCCCACATAAAAAGACACATTTATTTATGTTGAGTGAACTGGTCAGCTGACGCTTTTCACTCATGGCCTGCGCTCAAAATAGCAATTAACAAGAATTTACATAAATTTACAGATTCACAGATTAGAAAACTAAAGAACAAAGAAAGAGTGTATAATTACATAACTGGGCAGTTAATCAAGCTATGTACTACAATAAGGACAAAAGTGGAATATGATAAAATAATTATATACAATATACAATGTATAGATTTGGATTTTATTCCAAGGAGGCTACTTAATATAAAATATGCAAGATTTCACTTTACTTATCAATTAGCAATTAGACAATAGTCATTATTAGGAAAATAAGTACACCTCCTTCAGTGAAATTTTAAAAGCATCAAATTCTTGAAGATTAGAGATTTCATTTTGCAGGTGGTTCTATGTCCACATTTTCTATTGTTGAAAAAAAAACTGTTTCCCCAATAGTAGATTTGAATGTCACTCTAGCTAGTATCATGTTACCTTCCTGATTCTTAACGAGCAGTTTAGCTCCCAAATGAGAAGCTTGCAATGTAGTGGTAGGCAGTAACCATGATTCAGTATTTTGAAAAGTAATGCACTTAGTAACAGCAAAGCTGTAGATGGGACTGGAAGCCTATTGATTCACTTTAGAATATTGCAATGATGCTTATTATGGTCTGCTAGTAAAAGAAATCTGCATTATCTTGTTTTCCACTGTTTGCAGTTTTTGAGTGTTATTTGCTAAGTGAAGACACAGGAGGGGCAGTCCATATTCTAGCATGGGTAGCAGAATGTAGTGGCTTTAAAAGTTCTATTGGCAGGGGTAAGAGGTGGGATATATTATAATACAATTTTAGCTGAGCATGTATTTTAATAGAGATGTTGTTAGTATGAAATGTAAAGCTAAGGGAGGGATCCAGCATCAGATCCAGTATTTATGTTCAGAGACATTAGGAGTAGAAGGACTATAGCTGTCTTTGAGGAGTATTGATTGCAGTGAAGCTAATTTGTGTGATGTAGAGAATACCACAACATTGGTTTTCTTTGCATTTATCAAAAGCTTATTTGTAGTTGCCCATTTGAAAAGATCAGAAAAACACTTTTGCAGGTTACTTTGCAGGGAGGTGAATGTTTTATGTGTGTTCAGGTAAAGGATATCATCCGTGTACATTACTAGATTCAAGTAAGGCAGGTTAGAACTGAGATCATTAATAAAACGGGAGAAGAGAAGGAGACTGAGTACTGAGCCTTGCAGGACACCACTTGTGCAGATGCCCTTTATGCAGACTGTCATTAGCATATCTTTGAAAGGCTCTGTTGTTTGTATCAGTCTGGAATCTGCAATTGTGCTGTTGTTAAAGTTAATTTTAGAAAGTTTATTTATTAGTGGTATGTGATTAACAGTTTCAAATGTCCTGGTCATATATATGAAGACATGCCTGCAAAGTTGTGCAGAAGACATTTCAGAAGCCACACTATTGATCACATGGAAGGCTATAGCTGTTAATAAACTTAAATAACCATTTAAACGGTATTTTTTTTTTTTCAAAAATCTTAGTGACAGAACATAGGTTGGAGATCGGTCTGTAGTCTATATGATCAGTGGGAGAACAGCACTTTGGTAGAGGTATAAAAAAACAAATGTTTAAATTCTCATGAGACTAAGCCAGAGCTTATTGATGGGTTGAACATGTGAGAAGTTTAGCAATCTTTTCTGATACAAGCTGGAGGAAAGTTGGGTGAATTGCACTAAATTTGGATTTGGAGTTATTTCTTAAATAACTCCAAATAAATGGAAATAGGTCAACTAAATCATGCTCACATGCTTTCAAAAAGGTTTCTACATGCGTGTCAAAGTCAGGTACAAAAGTACTTTGTTTTTTTAAGTTAAAGCATTGTTCAGTTTGTGGAAACAAGATTTTCAGCATTATATTTCTACAAAACATTTTTAAATCTACTACAATATCACACAAATTACTCTTAGTCGCTGGAATAGTGTGATTTAGTTGACCTGTATAACTCTTGTGGTAATTTTAATAACAAGAGATTTTATAACTTGACAGCTGAGGAATATAGCAATAACCCACGCCTGGGTGTGGGTAATGTTGATTACCCCCCGGGGGCGTGGTGGTTTCGGTGAGGGCCCCGAGAACTAAAAAACAACCAACAGTGGTATTACAGCATTACCCAAATGGAGTTGTGCTGATATCTAATGACATTATTTAAGAAAAGAAACTATTTTCTTAAATAATGGCAGCCTGTTTGCTGCCCTTCCAGATGTCTGGCATCCATAGGCAGTTCTGATGTACTGCGTGCCAAAGTACATCAGAGTTGTATAAAAAAACGGAGAAAGCAAGATCTCCGTTGCTTTTTTTTTTTTTTTTATGTTGAAATGGGTTTAACATAAGATGTCCCGGACCTTTTCCATTAGTATAACTCGCTGGCCAATCAGCGTGCACGTTTTGGGGGGGTCATGGTATAATATACAGCTCTCAATGAGTTAGAGAGTAATCAAGATATTAAAATATCCAGATTATGGATAGTTTGGCATGCAGATACATTACAAAAGAGTTATATGAATATTTCCTCATTAAGACACCTGTCATCCCTATTTTCAGATATCCCAAGGTACATAAATCAGTTGTTGATCCACCTTATAGACCAATAGTATCAGGCAATGGTTGGTTGACTGAACCTATTTCCATTTATTTGGAAAAAATATTACACCCCCTGTTACTTAACATACAGAGAGTATTATTAGACACAGAGAAATTTTTGACATCATTTTATAGAGATATAGAGATATAGAGATGCAACCATTTGAACAAACTGTGATTTTTGTTACCCTAGACGTTTGTTCTCTATTCACTTGCATACTCAGTGATATTGGGATAGAATATATGAAAGAATTTCTGAGTCGACACAGTAGTTTCAATAGGAATGATATCAATACACAGTGTATGTTGATGGAGTTAGTTCTGTCAAATAACATCTTTATGCATGATGGAGTCATTTACCATCAACGGGCTGGGGTAGCTATGGGTACCCCGTGTGTCAACACTTATGCTAACATAGTGATGGCACATTGGGAAGAAACCTTGGCACACACAAATGAACAGTATGTTAGATATGTATCGAGTTATTATCGTTTTACGGATGATATTTTTTCATATGGAGAGGTTTAGAATTCAATCTTATAGAGTATATAGAATATTTACAGGGAACTACATCTTTCCTAAAATTTACTCTACATAAATCAACCAATGTGATAGATTTTTTAGATGTTAAAGTTATGTTGGTTGATAAGCGATTGATTACTATGCCCTTTAAGAAGAAATGCAAGAAAAATAGTTTGCTTGAAAAAAGTAGTATGCACCCTCAACGCATTTTTAAGAATATATTAAGAGGACAAACTTTATGGATATCCAGGTTAACCAATGATGACACTATCTATTCTAAACAAGAACATGAGATACAGGCTTTATTTTCACAAAGAGGATATAGTATAGGGTTATGTCAGGAAACCATTGAGACTGTTAGAGGAGAAAGGCAGGGAATTGGACAACCATATTTTCCACGTGGATCCACCCAAAGAAAGAAAAACAAGAGTAATTTTGATCACAATAAATACAGGGTATGTATTCCCTATACCTCAGATAACAAAGCAGTCATGGACATCCTATATAGGAATTGGCATATTTTGACTATCAATGAGAAGGTGAAGGACGTGGTAGGAGACAAACCAACAGTTACATATAAGAATATGCCATCACTTAAGAGACGCTTATGTGATAAAACAGGAACACCAATGAAATATGTTAGGCAGAGTAGAACAGGCACATATGGTTGCAATAGGTGTAATTATTGCAGCTTTATACATGCAAACCAGGTTTTTTTTCCATCCTGAGACGTTAAGAGAATTTAAGTTTCCTTGTGCTGCCAATTGTAGTACAAGTAATGTTGTTTATTTGGCCCATTGCACACAATGCCCCAAGTTTTATGTAGGTAAAACAAATCGGCAGCTAAAAGATAGAATCAGGGAGCACTTGTACTATACACGAATAGAAGATACAAGAAGTGCACTAGCCAAGCATACCATACAGGCAGGAAAAAAACACACGTTTCAGTTTACTGTGATGCAAGTTATATATCCAAATACAAGGATGAGAGACATTAAGAATACCACTAAAAAATCTGAACAAAAATGGATCATACGGCTACAAGCCGATAAAAGTTTTGGGTTAAATGATTCCATCAGTTTGAAACCTTTTCTTAAAGATAGGATGTTGAAACATTAATTATTTGTTGAATATTCACATATATGTATACATTATTATATATTTTTGTACATTCAGTATTTATGTTTTAATATAGATTATATATTTATAATAGCATGAATAAGATATATATATATATACATAATAAGTGTTTTTGCAGTTTGTTTATATAATCATTTTAAGATGCTTTTAGCTTTATGTATTCAGTTTTTTACTTAGGTTGTAAGTGAAGGGTGTGGATATTAATTGATGGAAGTGGTTGCTAAGACAATTGATTTAATAACTATTATAACTTGTAGTAGTTCTTTACTTTAAATAGATGATTAATGTTGGTGATGTTATGACAGTCTGAGGAAGCATGGTGGATCCATGTGAAAGCGCTTACTGACCTACTTAGTATTTTCCTTCTCTGTGTGTTTTTTGTCAATATTAAAGTTTTATCTAGCTGAAGCCATGCTGCTGTATTTGTGGATTTTTATTTGGATTATAAGGCATGTGGTTGGGCTGCTGAAGCCATGGTTCTGGTGCCTCAATATATCTGGTGGAGCCCTGCAGTACTCATCAGCCACATGTGCACATATGTTCACAGTATGTGCCATGCTACACAATATGATCCTGTGGAAACAGCTGCAGCAGCATCAGCAAAGGGACGGGATACACAGCCACCCACCAGTGCCTAGGTCACCACAGCCACACTCACAAGAGGACTCAGAGGTGGAGCCCCCGATGATGTCCCTGTAGGCAGACATAGGCTTGCCCAGTATGCCCTAGCATTGGCTAAGAGACAACGCATAGCACATTCACTGACAACCTAGGGCCCTAGGGACTGACACCTTACTCCTACTTACATACATATAGTAAATGTCTTGATACCAGGCAACCCACACAGCCTGTACCTATCCAGGTATCGGTTGTGTACTGCTTGCATCACAGAGAGTCAGCCCTGAACTACAGGTCTCTCAACTGCTGCATTCACAAGGTCAGTCTCTAAACTACACACTAATTGTAAGGATTACTTTAATATATCATATGTATGGATCTGCTGCTGTTGTGTAAGGAAATATAGTGAGCTAATTGGACAAATGTAACATCCACATTGGACTACAGATACCCATTCCAATATTATGTGTTCCTTAATAGTCACTAGGCCTCATGGTTGGAATATTCATTACATCACTCAAGGGAGATATTAAACAGTGGGCTCACATGATATTTGGACTACTGTATATCCCAGCAGATCATGTGCCGTTGTTCCCCCACCCCCAGCACAGCAGTGTACCCATACAACTGCTGTAACAGAAAATCACCTATGGTATATCAGTGGACCAGGCAATCTCAGGGCTATAACATAGATATTGCTCACACCACTGTATGTCTTACCTCATGCAGGATAACAATGTGCATATTTATGCTGCTGATTGTGTGATGAATGACTACTCTCTGTCTGGTGACCTGACTGGCTCAGTGGACTAGGGAAGCTAACATGGGTGATAATGTTGATGGTTCTAATCTGGAATTACTCACACCTTTTGCATGTGAGGTAGTAGTATGTTGGTGTTTTCACAAACTGTCATACCTCTTAGTGCAAGAAATCTGAACAAAGCCAGTAAGGCTGGGCGGACAAAGGTCCAAACATAGGGACAGATTTTAAATATTGTCCCCATAAACCTAGACCATCACTGGAAGTAAAGGTGTTGCATAAGAACATATGTTCTGAAAGATATAATGTCTGAAACAGAAATGTATGTTTGTAAGTAGTATAATGTAGTGATGTCAATATTCAATAATTCACCAATAGACCACAAATGTATGAGGAAAACTCTGTGCATTCTGTGGAAATCAGGACAGTTGAGAGGTATGCAGACTGTCAGTCTGTTGGTGTTGCTACATTGCCAACTGCAGTCACAGATTAAGTACAGCACACAGCTGAAGAATACTGTGGAAAGTCTGAGTGAAGTGCAGTACTGCAGAAATTGGGGGGGGGGGTGTTAATGTCTGTAACATACAAAATCCTAGACTGGAGTACTGGTAGGTGTGGAATGGAGTCACCTTAGCAGTACTGACAGTCCCACTGGGCATGCCCATACACTTAGATAATGAGTGCAGTCCTGTTGCCCCTTCATCAAGATGACTTATGTATAAATGTCTACACGTACAGATATATGTATACATATCTATCTGTTACTATCTCTCTCTCACATGCATAGTATATTTATTGCTACGTAGTGTCAAACAGATAGTCCATGTTCGCGTGAATTACTTGAGACATACCTCTCTAGACTATATCAAGAGAGACATGGCTGAGGTTGCTGATTATGTGTCCCAGGCAGGTATGTCCCTAGCCTTAAGCAGCATTCTGCCGTCACCCAGAATGATACCCCAATACAAACAGAAATTGATTGAGTTTAACAACTGGCTTAGTTTCTGGTGTCATTCCAGGGGGATCCTGTACCTGACAGCCTGGGAAGATATGATCGACAGAGCACTATCCTTTGCCAGAGATGGCCTGCATCTGTCTCACCTGGGCTTCAGGCTTCTGGCAAAGGCTCTTGCCTCCCTTATAGTGCCTTTTTTAGGAAAAATGATGAGGTTAAAACTACCAACATAAAATTTTCAACAAAACATAAATTAAAGGTTATGCTGCTAAACACTCATTCCAAGCATTTCTAACCCTGGAGAATACTGACATCTGTGCAGTCACGGAGACTTGGTTCAAGGCTGCAGAGAGCACCCCAGCCTTAACTGATTACTCATCCTATCATGCATTCAGACCCCAAATTTTGGGCAGTAAAGCCAAAGTTGGTGGAGTTTCAATATTTATTTATTTAACATTTGTTAAATGGGAAAGTCTGACTTGGAACTAAGCCAATTTTCAGTGGAGGCCCGGGGAGAAATGCTCTAGATGCACGTTTTATAATTTGACTGCTGCTAAACAACAGTCCCTGTTTGAGTTAAAGGGTCTAACATGTATTGAAATACATCCGGCTGATAAGGTAGGAGGTATTGTTGTCTTGGATAGAGAGTTATACGTAGTAAGCATGATGTGTCTTCTCCAAGACAGCAACACATATGATCTTATATCCCCTCAGACAGTAAGAGCTGTTATTGATAAGGCACAATTTTTTGTATTTGATCTGCTTGTTACAAGCATGATATCTGAGCCTCTATTTGAATATTTTACAGTTGAATTTCCTATTGTTCCATTAATGTATGGCCTACCAAAGGTGCATAAAAAATTACTCAGTCCCCCTATGTGTCCGATTGTGTCCGGTAGGGGATGGGCAACTGAGCCCCTCTCCATTTGTGTAGAAAAGAACTTGCATCCTGTTTGAAATGAATGTGAAACTGTCCTTAAGGACACTAAAGATTTCTTAAGTGAGTTGGGTGCACATGTGGAGTTGATAGGACAACCATGTTGGTTTGTGACTCTAGATATAGCGTCACTAGTTACTATGATCCCCAATTCTTGGGGGATAGAAAATATTAGGGAATTGTTGAGTATTAAGAACGTATGCCCTAGGAAGGTACGGAGATTGTTCTGGAAAATAATGTCTTTATGTTTGCAGAGGAATGCTATCTACAGAAGGTTGGTGTGGCTATGGGTATAGCTTGTGCCAATAGCTACACCAACCTTTCTCTAATACAATGGGAGGTGAATTTTGTCCTTTCTGGTAATGACTTCTGTAACTCTATTGGGTGGTACAAACGTTTTGTGGATGACATTTTTCTATTGTGGCATGACACTGAACAACGTCTGAACGAGTTTCTTTATTACCTTAATAATGTAATTGGTTTTCTTAAATTTACATGTAAATAGTCTCTCAATGAGATTGAGTTTCTTGATGTCAAGATTAAGAGGGACGCAGTTAGTTTATTTACCACTTCCCTATATAGGAAACCAGTCAGGAAGAACAATGTCCTACATAATGGGAGTATGCACACTAAACAGAATGTTTTAAAGGGACAGATTTTTCGCATTATGCATTTACACAATGTTGATGAGTTATTACAAGAGGCTTTGCTTTCCCTGAAGAAGGAATTTTTGGAGAGGGGCTAGAAAGTTAATGTTATAGACAGACAGATCAGTATAGCATGGAGGGAGAGACAAGGTAGGTCTAGACCGTGCTATGATGGAGGACAAATTGGAGCGTCAAGATCTGTAGATAACAGTGAATTTACTTCCCAGGACATAAGGAATGGGGCTGATAAAGTAATTAGAATGTCTCTGACCTTTGCTAGTGACATACAGGTAGCATGTGATGTGATTAAGAGTAACTGGGACATCCTCTCTATTGCCAAAGAATTGGATGGAATGATAAGTGATATACCTTTCTTCTCTTTTAAGAAAAATAGGTAATTGAAAAATCATTTATGCTATCGGGCTGCAGGTGGTTTGAAGCAAACTATATCCAACAGGTTGGGTACCTACACTTGTAAGAGATGTAGGGCCTGCTCTCACATTCATTTAGGGAGACAGTTTGTACATCCACTAAAAGAGTTTAAGATTGAGGCCACTTTCTATGCTGACTGCCGCACTAAGAATGTTGGTTACTTCAGCTATTGCATAGAATGTTATGCTTTTTATATAGGTAAGATCAATCGCTTTTTTTAAAGACAGGATTTCAGAACAGCTTAGAGACATCAGAAACATTAAGAACAATTTATTAGCTATGCATATAAATAGAGAAGGTCCAACACAAATTTAAGTTTTTTGTTTTAGAGATTGTCTCTGAGAATAAGAGAGGAGGTAATTTGAAAAATAATAATGAGGCTATTGAGCAAAAGTGGATTCTTCAATGTCAAGCAGATAGACCTCCTGGTCTGAATAGTATGGTGTCCCTTAAACCTTTCCTAAGGGCTAGATCCTTGAAGCACTGAGTCTTATATTAGTATATTTGTTTTTTATGTATAACATAGAAAATAAATAAAAAATATTTATATATTAGTGTTTTTATTCAGGTGTAATAGTATTTTAATATAGTGTTATAAATACACATATGTGCATGTTTTATAATGTATTTCATGCAGATTGTTAAGATATGTTGCTTTAATTAATGGCTTCATTTTGATTGGTTAATTTGTATTCTTAAGCCTTTTTAAGTGGGACTTTGTATGTGCTTTTTATTAGTTTGATGAAGTGGATTATATCCGTGAAAGTGCTTACTATCGTATCTGTGTTTTTGTATTAAAGGAGATAGCTACAGCTGCGTGTGACCATCGTATCATTTCTTTACACACCACTGGAGTTATCCCCTGTGTGAATTTTCTATTTCCCATCAGCTCATCAAGACTTCTCTTGAAGAGTGTCAGCGAGGTGCTCTGCTTAACATGTATGGGAAGTCTTTTCCATAGCATGGGCAGTCTGTGGGTTATGAACCTGTCACTCCAGTACGTTCTGTTGATTGTGGTAATGAGGTTGAGGTCTCTGGAGCATGTGTTGTGGAGGGATTGGGATTTCTTTAGATGCAGTATTTTTAACAAAGCTGGGTCAGATATGGCTGTGTAAGTCAAGCAGAGATCACCTCTAAGTAGGCGATATGAGACAGAGAATAGTTGGATTTTTTTGTGTCTGTCCATATAGGACAAGTGTTTAAGGCCTAGGATCCTCTTTGTGAGGTACTTTTGTGGCCCCTCCAGTTGTTGCAGGTGCCTAGTGAGGTACATGCCAAATGGGGCATTGTACTCAATGACTGGCCTAATGAGGGATGAGTAGAAGGAGACAATGACCTCTTTCATCCTGGATGCAAAACCCTTAGTAATGATGTACCACATAGAAGGAATTTCTGACCACAGTGGCAATGTAGTGATCAAAAGAGAGATTGCTGTCAACCTGTGTTCCCAGATCTCTTATAACATCTTCTGTGTTCAGTGGGCTACTATCGATGTGGTAATTCATGGGAACCGGGCTTTTCCAAAAGGGGATGACAACCCATTTTTTGGCTTTGAGCTTAAGGCCATGGCTCTGACACCAGTCATTGGCCTCAATTAGGCCATTCTGTAGGATGTCAACATCAGTTGGGAGTTAATAATAGCTCCCAACTTGCAATCGTCTGTGAACTTTGTCAGCCAGAGTCCCTTCGTGTTGGCCTGGACTTCAGAGAAGTAGACACCAAACAGGAGAGAACCAAACCCTGGGGGAATCCACTCGTGACTATTTGGCAGTCTGACTTGGAGTCAGCTACTTTCACACTGTGCGTTCTATCTGTGAGCCAGTTTGTAACCCACCTAGTGATATAGGGGTTGATACCTAGCTTAGTGAGTTTTTCTATAATTCCCGAGTGGGGAATGGTATCAAAGGCCTTGGCCAGATCAAGGTAGGCTGTATGAACCACCTTGCCTTCATCTACAGTTCTGGTGACTAACTCAAAGAAGTCGACCAAGTTGGGCAGGCATGGTCTACCCTTCACAAAACCAAACTGTGTGGGATCTAGAGTTTGGAGATTCCCTATAGCCTTGTTTTTTAAGTCCATGATGATGTGTTCCATAGCTTTGTTTATCAGACTCATCAGGCTAATGGAGCGATAGTTCCCAGGGTCTGTAATCACTCCTCCTTTGTGGAGAGAGATAAATGTAGCAGTGTGCCATTCAGTAGGGACAAAGCCTGAGGTGAGGCAGTGATTGAACAGGGCACACAGGTGAGGTGCCAGTTCACTCTGTAATTCATGTAGAACACAGCCAGGGATATTGTCAGGTTCCATGGAAGTTGTATTCTTGGCCTTGGACAGTGCTGTTTTAACCTGTGCAGCAATAATACTGGGTGCCTGGCAATCTACTGGTATTGTGATTGGTCCTTTGGGGAGGGAGGTGAAGTTGGCACTGAATCTGTCGGCCAGTATATTGGCAATATCTGTTGGCTGGGTATAGGAGGTACCATTGTGCAGTATCTGGGTATTGCTGTGGCGATTTTTTGCATAACTAGAGAAGCCCTTGTGGTTGTCTGTACTATCTGCTGCAATTCTGTTTTCATAGCTACCTTTAGAGGATTTGATGAGGGATCTCAACATTTTGTTGAGGTTGATAAGGGAGTTTTTCCAGTCCTGGGACCACCTTATTCCACATCAGTTTCCTCCTTCTGTTGTAAAGTTTGTTTATGGCAGGGCACCACCTTTTTTTGGAGGAGAGCTTCTTGGTTCTATTGGGTATGGTGAGATCCATGCATTTGTGTACGTGTTCGTACAGTGCATTGATGCATGATTCAGTGGTCATGCAACTATTCTCCATTTGCATGAGTGCTGTGAAATTAGACATCTCTGTTTTTAGGAGCCTAAAGTTAGCTTTGGAGAACTGTTTCATGGTGGATACCTTTGCGGAGGGGTAGGGGTGGGAGGGATGTGGATTTCCAAGGTGATTAGTTTGTAGTTGGACCTAACCAGGGAGGAGTTGACTACTGGTGCAGAGCAACAGTCACCCATGTTAGTAATGACCCGGTCAAGGATGTTGCTACCTCTAGTGGGGGTAAGAACGAGCTGGTTCAGGGCACTGGAATTAATGAATTCCAGGAAAGGTTGGGCAAGTGTATTGGTACATGAATAGTTTTCCCAGTTAATGGAGGGGTAGTTGAAGTAGCCCAGTATTAAAGTGTTAGGTTGGACCCTAATATTCTCCAGGGTACTTAGAAACGTGAAGTGTGAGTCTTGGGACATGGTTGGGGACCTATAGCAGGCTGCAACCGGAATCGTTGTCTTACCCAATGTAAGCTGCACCTGACGTATCTCTGATGCATTATGTTGGTCTACTAGTCTGGAGGTGTGTGCATCCTTTATGAATATGGAAACACCACCGCTTTTGGAGCTTCGTTCCAAGTTCTGTGGCCAAAAGGTGTGTAATGAGTTATAGCCTGTTAGTGCAGGGGTGCTTTCTGCTGCCTTGAACCAGGTCTCTGTTACAGCACAAATGTTGATGTTCTCCATTTTAAGGAGTGCTTCAAGCAAGTGCATTTTGAGATTTAGACTTCTAGCATTGAGCAGCATGACCCTCAGACTGCATTTGCTTGTAGCTGTTACGGTGGTAATTTGGCCTTTGGAACACCACATAAAAAGGCACTATATGGGTGGCAAGAGCCTTGGCCAGTATCCGGAAGCCCAGGGGTGACAGATACAGGCCATCTCTGGCAAAGCATCGAGGTCTGTCAGTCATGTCATCCCAGGCAGACAGATACTGGATCCCTTAGAATGAGGCCTCAGGGTCAATATCCTTGTAACCTCCAATGATCCTATGACCTCCTATGTACAGATATATATATATATATATATATATATATATATATATATATATATATATATATATATATATATAGCTATATATATTAAAATGATACATACCCCCCATATATCTACATAACACATATACGTATCATACACACATGCAGCTACAGTTATATATACAGCCCTGTTATATACAGAAATATGTGTGTGGATGTTTGTATTGTCTGACATACCCTAATAACGGTGAGTAAATCTCCACTATCACACAACCATACTGTTGCTCAAAGGATCCAAGCTAAGGGTGCAGCAGTACAAATTCCACATACCCACAGACCAATGTGCCTACTGGATGTCACCACATAGACAGACACAGGTGAGCAGCTGCTGTAATGTATAATGTTGTCAACACATGTATGGACAGGGCAACTTGTCCCTGCCCACAGGTATGCCTATGTAACTGCAAGCAGCCACATATGGCCATACTGGTAACTGTACACACATAGCTAGGATAATTACAGTTATCCCACTGCTAGGATACCAGATACAGACAACAATATGAAACAATATCACACTGCAGGCCACAGATGCTGGTTAATACAGGTCTGGTTTGTGTAATGCACAAGTACTGTGCCTGCAATCACCCACACAGCAGACTTAACATGTGGCACGTGTGATAAGTACTGTGTTCTGTAGTGTGTAAGACTAGATAGGTAGGGGTTCTAATCTCACTCCAGCCCACTTGGTGCATGACTGTGTCAGAGTGTGAATGTGTGTATCTCCCTGGAAATAAACAGACATGCCCTCATGGGCTAGCAACCTGCAATGGTTATGCACTTTTTGGCCTTGTAAGTTGTTGCTGCCTTCCATACTGCCCTCTTCTACAAGGCCTGATGATGTCAGCCACCTTAAGACTACCAGCTGACAATGTAATATCAGATGTAAGCTGTGGTGCATGTAATAAGTACTGTGATCTATAGTGTATAAGACTAGGTAGGTAGGGGTTCTAATCTCACTCCAGCCCACTTGGTGCATGTGTATTTATCCATGTGGCATAACCTTGGTAGCCTAGACATATGGAAGGTTTTGCAGTGTTTTATTTGTAGCAGGTGATGTGCCCCCCCAAAGGACTGACCACAAAAAGGCCTGTGTATGTCATCAAGCATACTATGTCCTAAAATAATAGTACCAGAAAACATGAGGTGTGTTGCGTGCACCATGTACTGTGATCTGTAGTATGTACCATTACATAGGTAAGTGTGCACACCTACATACAGCCAACCTGGACTAAATGTGTGCCTTGGCATGTCCTGTACACACTGATTGAAAGTGATGCTAGCCTCAATGTAGCCACGTGTTTGTGTGAGCCTGTTAGAGCATTTTACGACATGTTATGGAGCCATGGGATGTTTGAATTGAACACAGAGAGTACTGTAGTCTTCGACTGTCACTAGTCAGAAAGATGTGGACACATTCACTGTTGTGCAACCTATACCGACAGGTTTGGGATGTACATCCCAAACTGGCACTGGTATACTGAATGTGGCAGTCATCACAGCTATCATTATGTGCAATGTCACCCTTGAAATGTCACTACACAAGCATATCATACAACTGTAGCAACCACACAGGTTCCAAGGTAAACCAATACACATTACAGAAAACATGTTCTATGGAGTCAATGTCAGAACCATACATGTGTAGTCTGTCTGCAAAATGCTTTGGAGAGGATGTGTATGGTTCCATACAGGGTTGTGTCAGTTTCCACTGTGTACGTCCCATGTATCCATTACAGGACTAATACGTATCACCTGTGCTGCACACCAATAACATAATACATGCGGGTGAGACAGGTATGTAAAACAGACAGTACACCCTACATGAAACAGGCCCCCCCTATGCATGTCATGCACACATCAGCTATGAAACACATCATATGTAGGTTACACATTGGGATGCAGAACTCAACAATCACAGCTGTTACCGGGCAACTGTTGGTACTAGACACAGGATATATGTAGATGTGTCATCTCTGTCAAAACCCTGGTGGCACTTGTGAAGGGTAGCAGACCTTCTCACAGAATAGGGATGCATGAGTATGCTGAATGCCAACATTGTCCTTGTTAAACTGTTATACACATATGAACCTATGGGGCCATGCAGTTATAGTGCTGTACCTTGCTGATGACATATGTCCGCTGTACTGACATGCCATCCTGTGCTGTTGTATTTCTGCTGTGCATCCATATGTTACCCCAACAGACTCCTGTAACAGAAACATAGACTGGCCCATGACACAATTGCAGTTGTGTAACTATACAGCCAAGTCAACAACATACAATATACAAACCATATAAGGGGCACAAATGTATGTGGCATACACATGACAAATGCCAACATGTAGTATCTCTCGTTGACCACTACAAGTGGCATGGTGAAATAACACTACATTACACAAGTTCATGTTAAGTAATATAGTCACTCTGTGCATCAGACCCATAGCTTCATTCCCCTGCATCAATGGGAAGAATGACAGCGATGTGGCACAAGTATCATCACATGCACAGGGTGTTGTGTGGGAATGCAGGAGGCCTAGGCTGGCCCATACGGTAGACAACATGTGTGTGAGTCAGATTAGACCATGGAGAGTTGCCGTGTGTGTCTGTAGGTGACCTGCATTTGACAGTGGGGTGTGAGTGTGTGCTTGTACACAGTCAACCTCAGTGCTAGCTCTACACGTGTGTATGTTGGACAGCTTTGGATCATGCATGGTAGAGTTGACAGTTCACCATCTCTGGCCCTGAACACGGGAACTGGCTCTGCCAGGAGTTGCACTGGCACCTCCATGCCAAGGTCAGAAGCAGTGCTAGTACCTGATGGTGACTGTTGTCTGCCTGGACCATGTCCTGCACGGGACCACCCAGGAAAATGAGCTCATGGTCTGCCACAGCATGATATGGACAGCACATCCCCTCTGTAGCACTGGATGTACTGCCACTATGGGGAGCATGAGTGTGCATGGCCATGTGGACTTTCAACAGGTCCGACGCTTAACTCCAACCACATGTTCCAGCACAGACAATGTGTCATCCAAGACAGACAGTGTCTCAGCCCACTGTCTGTCCACTGCATCAGTGAACCAATTCAGGGTGTCCCCAGTGCAGTGGAGCCTGTGACAGATGTCAGACTATGTGGCATCTACAACCCTGAGCATATGCCTGATGTTCCATTCAGAATGAGACTGTGCCTCCATGATGGCCCGAAACATGCATCTGGTGACCCATGATGTGATATCTGCAACAGGTGGTGAATGGACAACAGGCCTCCTACATGCAGCCCTGTCAATCTACCTGTGTCAGACCTCACCAGCTGTCTGGCTATGGCCAGTGTCTACACTCACTGGAGCCATAGTTGCCACACATTCCTGTTCAATGTCTCTACCTTCTGACTGCCCAGTATCTGTGGCCTCCAGGGAAGGGATGGGGTATGTGTGGGCATATAGACTGGGGTGACAATGGGGGCAGAAAAGTGATGTCTACCTCTGGGACTGATTCAGCCCCCAACACCCCCACCTGTGCCTCACTGTGGCCACCATCATCATCAGTGTCCGGGGAGACTTTGACATCAGGTTGTGTAGGGGACATACTCCAACCCCCAAGGTCACCTGTATGACTCTGACATCAGGTTGTGTAGGGGGCATACTCCAACCCCCCAAGGTCACCTGCAATAAGAATGAAATAAGCAGTACATTAATACTTACATGACTGTGTATGAAAAGCATCCTAGACTCATAACAACAAGGGCCCACAACTGGATTAGCAGTCAAACAACTTCCTTCTTCTCCTTCGTCCAGAAAAGACTACCCCAGAACACAATTCAAATTCAACTCAGGACCTTTATAACCATCAATTGCAGTAAATTAAGGCAAACATAACCAGTAATATTTACCTTTTGCTTACCTAGTATGACACTATACACTATATTTGAAAATCAACACATAAAACCCAGTACAACTGTCTTCACAATTATATGGAGATACACATTCCACTGCCTAATATATTTGCATTCAACCTCTTGTATTTTACAAGGCATTTTAGATTCCTTGCCTCATGTGAACCAGGAAACTTATCTACTTTTACCTGTAACTGCCAAAGTGTATCTGTTTGTTGCACTACACATGTGTGACTACCCCTTCTCGAAACCTTAGGTACTTCTTCCAAACTGGCATTTAATAACATCCTACATTGTTTACACACATAATTACATGTACATCAGGCATTATTCTGGTACCTAACTCTACTAGACTATAATTGTTCCTTAACAAAACAAGTGTCATACCTACCAGGGGCAGAACCATGGCCTTAGGCAATATCTAACAGACCTGTGAAAAGTAGAGGGTGGGGTAATGTCAGTACCACTGCATGTTGCAGCACAACAAGGTAATGCATCCATATATTTCACATTTATAGTAGCTACTGTGTTACTTGTTGTATTGGCCCCAATCTGCATATGAGTGTATACCTGAGGTTACACCCCCCCCCAAGGAACAAAAATGTGACCTGCACATAAAAGTATCTACAACCTGACACACTGACTGCTACAGTAGTACAATGCTGATCACAGCAAGCTTACCTACACACTTCTCATCTGTGGAAACTGTAGCATCCACATCCACGATATATGGTGTGATGGATCCCTGGGAGTTGTTGTTCCACTGCAGGCCTTCCACCAGTGACAGCAAAATCCCTGGCTATATCCACTGCCTGTCGACTTGGAGCATTACTCATATTGGCCGCCCGGTGTCAGACCTGCTCATATGTCCTGTTCTGCTGGCCCGTGTCATTAATCTCATGGAAAAGGTCTGACAACAATGTGGCCTGCTGTTCCCTATTACGTCTCCCCCTGGATAGCAGGATTTCATGATGTTGCCTTACTCTTGCAAGATTATCTCATTCTCTGCATCCAAGAAGGGAGGGTGTCTTCTGTGGTACATAATTCCTGAAAGACAACACAAGGGGAAAACATTACAGGATCAGATATGTGGACATCCACTATGTGCAGATACAGCAAGGGCAAACTGTCCGGCACTATCCACTGCTTGCTCACACATGCCATACCCCACAGTGTGACAACATACAATGTGTGTGAATCCAACCAAGATAGTATCAATAGTGAGATATTTCCCTGTCTGCCATGAGAACTTCTGCTGTATAATCATACACCCAACAATCCAGTCTATGATTGTATGTCTGCTAAGGCCATATGTCATAAGACCAGTGCCAGACAAATAGCAGTGTGCTATTACAACCACAATGAAGAAACAGTCCAACAGCAGTGTGCCACAATAACAAAGGACAATGCAACCTTGGAGTATTGTATGTTCCCTGTAGATGTAAGTTAGCAGGGTATCACTGACATGTCATTACCACAGGTCTATGACCAGCTTACTACTGTAATCCCTATTCCCCATGCCTCTATCCTCCCATCAGAATCCTGTTATACACAAAAAACATTTACATACAGTACCTGCTAGAGTACAGTACTCTTCTGTTGAACTCTGTGTCTGGTAAAGTTTCCTAAAGCATGCTCTATGTGAGTGAGGTCTCATACAGAATGGTTCCTCATAGCCAGCTGCCTGCCTTTTAAACATGCTCCCCATTAGCAAGTGATTATCTCTAAACCAATCTGTGGCTCTGAAATGCTAATTACAGCCAAAGCAGCTGAATTGCACTGTCATTAGCCAATGACATGCAGCCACTATGCAATATATAAAGCCTTCATGTAGACCTGGGCCCCTTTCTTAGCTGTTGAGATGGACACTACTGGGGTGAGGAGACTACATTGTCACAGAAGGTAGGTCTGTAGCAGAATCCAGTACATAGACCTGTGTGTACCACAGGCTACAGTTGTTGCTGCAGGTAGAAGACATGGACAGAGAGAGTGAACACTTTGGAGGACAACAAGCTGAAAGAATAACTGTGCCAGCTGTGTCAGCCTTATAGAGGCAGTGCCATGGTGAGTGTACCCTTTGCACTCCAATTAAGGCATGGGTTTAAGGTATGTATGCTAGGCAACTGTGTCAAAAAAGAGTACTAGGCGGCATATAGTACTGCTATATGGATATGTGAAGTGTGTCCCTACCTGCAGGTCTGTGACTTCATGCAGTAAAAAGCGGTTATTTAATTTGCAATACTTTGTGTTAACAACAACAACAACTTTGTGTAGATAAAGTGTGTATTAGTGACCCATTAATTGCTGTATTTGCAATAATGTAATTGAAATGCAGCACAACACTGGATTTGAACCCAGGACTGTGTGTGGCAAAATGTACTGTATGCAAGTCATATAACAAACCTTACTACATAGTCACTGCTGCAGCAGGTGTACTTGCAAGATATATGTGCACATATACAGGCTGTGACAAACATTTTCTATATCCATCAGTATATACATGGCTGTATATGGATATATGTCTGCACCAGAGTCCCAGCTGAACATGTATTTTGCCATGAATGCCTTAGCAGATGATTTTCTACATGTTGCTGATAAAAGGACACATTTACCTCCTATCACAGGCTCCACTTACATCCATTATGTCGTTTGCTGTCTAGTTGTGTTATTGCACCAGAATCTAAGGTACACTCCCATTTTTTGCATTAGTTTTTAATTCTAGTTTGCATGGTGCAGCACGCAGCTCCACTGAGACATGCCTAATGACTGTAATTGGCAATCACTATGTTTTCCTGAAAACACCTGTTTTAATCCAGATTTGTGTGGCGTGGTGGGTTAATGTAGTATTCTGTAGGTGTGATGTACTCGGGTTCGAAACATGGCAGAGGTGTTTATTTTGTGCATGTGTCTGACAATATTATAAACACGTTTAATCATTAAAGCTCTATTTAGCTGAGGTAAGTGAAGCTACATGGTGAGCAGAGCAACTCTGTGCTAAAACAATATAAGGAAAAGGAAAAGGGGGTAATAGAAAAGTGGTGAAATGAGGCCAAGCAGGGGGAAAAACAAGTAGGGATGTGCAGGAAGGGTGTAGGAAAGAATCATAGTTATCCCTTTCTTGTACAGCTTCAGCTGTGCAGTTTGACAGATTTTGTACATGGGTTTGGACTCTACATCCCAGAGAGAGGGGTGAGAATAACATAACTGGGTGGTCAAGCCAATCAGCCCAATTACTTGTGTCCAGTGGACATGTGTGTGAAATGAAGAGCTATGTATGGGATGATATTTCTTTTTATTTTGGGACAGGTGCCCATTTTTTTAAGGTGACAGTGGAATGTTAGGGAAGGAAGGGACATAGGTACATCTGGGGAAGGTAAGTTGGATTGGAGAGGATGCAATTGCAAACAGACAAGACAGCAGATGGACAGTGTATGACACATGAGGGGGGTGAACACCTTGGATGGGGAGGCTGTTGTGGAATCTGAGTCACTTGTGCCTCCAGACAGCAGCAGCATGACTCATGTCCCCACCAATGGGACTGTTGGCACTGTTTCTTCACTGCCCCAAGGGTGGCTGTGGTGGAGGCTGGGCACCAGGGAAAAGCTGCCCCACCAGATTGGCCAACATGCCCTCAGTCCAGCGTAGGTGGTGTTCATAGCTACGATGAACAATCCTGTGCACCATGACTGCCAGTTGAGGCTGGGTGACAATGTCCCCTCTGCCACCACTCCCAGGGGAAGGCCAGGCCCTGTCTCCTGGGGTGGTCCTACCAGATTCCACAGGTAAGTTAGGTGGCTCAGCCAGAATCGGCCTACCTTGACATGCTTTGTTAATTGAGGTATAGCAATAAGTATAGCTTAGTTATGAACAAATCATTGTTAGTAATAACAGCATGGTATAACACTGGAAACAACCCATTTACATATCAATGCGTATTATATGTAACACAACATTAAATTACAGAACAGGAAGGTGCAGTGGTGCAGCGGTAGCAGTGTTGCCTCACAGCAGAGAGGTTCTCCAGTTTGATTCTAGGTTTTTGTGTGGAGTCTGCATGTCCTCCCTGCATTCATGTGGGTTTCCTCTGGGTGCTCCGATTTACTCCCAAATTAAGAAGCCATGTGTCTAGAGTGTTTCTCCTTGGGTCTCTGCTAAAAAATGACTTCCTTCCAAGTCAGACTTTCCTGGTAAACAAATGCTAAAATAAAAATAAAAATAAACAGTCATTATATTAACAGCATCACAGTAACAGTTATAGCATAAGGTCAACAAAACAGGTAATTTAACAGGATATGTTAATATGCAAACATAATAATACATAACAATAATAAAACACATGTTCCAATAGTAAACCATAACCAAAATAAATGAAGATAAAGGGTGGGGGAGAGAGAAAAACAGTCCATTAATGACATTGCAGATCATATCCCTGACAACAGTACTACTATCTACTCTAGAGGCCTGTATTTTCTTTATGAGTACACTAACTACAAGTCTCCTATAGCTGATGTAGCATACATATACCTCTCAAGCTATTTGCATGGAACACTATTGGCCAAGCAGTAACAACTGCAGGTATACAACTGCACAGAACACTTGGACATCAGGTGGACCTATATAATTACCAAGGTGTTCTATGGGATAAGTTGGTAATACTTTGCAATCCAGGTAATCATTTCCATATTAATCCTGTGACAGATTGATTACACAATATTAATTATAGTACATGAAATTGTGACACTTGAGAGACATGTACAGTATGTGTACAGTACAGACACTAACCAGCAGTCATGCCTTGGTTGTCAGGCATGGGAATAGAACCCAATAGCTGTGACTGCAGGGGACATCTGCATAGAATGTATTAATTGACTGAAGCAACTTTGAACTGACATTCCAGGAGTACAGCCATTCCAGGATTACACAGCTTTATTTCTGACTAAACATTGCTGATGAACACATTCTTGCTATTCATTTTAACACTCTGTGACATCTAAACACACAATTACCTACTTATAATATGGGCTATCTCACCTATTTATCTGTAGGTCCTCTGGAGAGAGAAATTGTGAGCATTACGTGACTGCTACTGCAATATTTACTGCTATATACCACTGGATTCGAACCCTGGACTGTGTGTGGTAAAATGTAGTATTTACAGAGCATTTAACAGACTTAGCTACTGAGTAACTGCTAATTGCTGAATGATTGATATTTGCCTAGATCTCACCTGGAACCATTCTATGACTTGGTAATGCTTCTACAGTGTTATACTAGACTGCAGTGACAGTAGAACACACATGCATGGAATGCAAGTATAACACAGATAGTATGTAAACTTTATTTTAGTATCAACAATACAGGTGTACACATTTTATTGTTGGAGGTTTAAAATATCTGTGAAATCAACAAACAATCATGAAGTGGGCTAACTCACCCATATACCTTTATTATCTGAAGTCTGTGGATGTCAGAGCATCATGTCACTGATACTGGCCTATAGACAGCCGTGAACAATACTATGAGTTAAGAAAAACATTTTGCAGCCATTTGCATTTCATTCTACAGCTATTACAGTGCTATACTTGACTGCAGCAACCTTACCTTACAGATTCAATGCATACAGCTCTACTGCAATGGTTATGACAAGACAATTCTGATGTACACCATTTTCCTTGCTGTTATTGGTATTGTTTCTTGTTTTTATTGAAGTACAGTTATTATTCATTTATTGCACTACAGCTATAATTCCACTTTTATTGCACTACAGCTCTAATTCCACATTTACTGCACTACAGACTTTATGTACATACTTTATTGCAGTCAATGCTTTACTCTTTCTTGCTTATTGTAGTACTGTTGGCGTAATACATCCATACTCCCCATGCTCATGGCGCAACCTAGCCAGACACCTGGCATGAGACTTGATATTGTAAGCTCTCTCAGTTGTAGCTGTTGAGAGAGAAGCACACCATTATGCATACCAGTTTTGCAGACATTCAGATTACATATTGGTAAAACAGAGATAAAATTACTTGCATACTCATGGGGCATTCCCTGCCCTCACTTCTTGGATCCAGGTGTTCAAGGTTCCCCTCTTTCACCTTTTCAGGTCATCATGGTGGCGATGACACTGCTCACCTGTGAAAGGGATACCAGTAACACTGGTGAGTTCTCTGCCAGCCAGTTCCAGGCCTTCACCTTGCACTCCGAGCCCTAAACACGGCCATGCAGCAGCCTATCATTATGTTTTTTGACAACGAGTCCAGCCATGACTCTGGATTCCTGAATGCCCCACCACTGCACCCAAAAGTGCCACAACCAGCTATATCGACAGATGATTGAACTCCAATGGATCCTGCAGATTTCCCACCTAGTGTGCTTTATACAGGCTGTTTTCCCAGCCTTACATGTCACTGAGCACCATTCAAAAAAGAGTTGCGTTGCTTAGCTGCATACAAACCAGCTAAGCAGAGCTGAGCAGTGCACAAACTCACAAAACTATGGTTTTAGCAGAGCTGAGCACAGCGTAAACATTGGCAGCCATTACCATGTTAATGCGATGCTTAGCATGTTTAAGTGTAGCTGAGCAGAGCATGGTGGAGCCATATATTAAAACTGTATTCATAATGTGTACAAGAATAATACATACATGTTTTCCCTTCCATGCATTCAAACCCTGGACCTAACATACATAAAGCTCTAACTCTACCCATTTAGCTACATGAATATTAAGAACGTTCACATATACCAGTGAGCTACCTGTAAGCACTGATGCACACTGTGCCATGACAAGCAAACACACTTAAACACATTTAAACAAATCTATAAATACATAATTAATTACATCTGGTTTCTATTTTTAGATGTCTGGCAGATGTCAGCTGTTTATATGTAAGCACAGTTGGCATTGCTGCTCTCCGCGCCATGCAACGCAAACATGCACTAAAACAAAAAAAATTATTAAAAATAAACAGAGGACACATAACACATCATTTAAATGACATATTACACATTAGACACACTTCACAACATTACTACAGTGGAGGGGACCAATGCAGGGAGCGTCAGACTCATCTGCAGCCACGGCTAGCCGCAAAATGTCTCCCCACACTGATTCAATATCCATGTTCCTCGGTTCTCCCATGGCAGTGTGTCATCATTAATATGCATGGCTGAGGGGGGAGCATGGCCTTGTACATGGATGCATTCCATGAAGCTCTACACTGTGCCTACACAGATTTTATTAAATTCTGGGGACAGTGTTTTAGCACTACTACTGGCTATTCTGGTCAATTTTCTTTTCTGCAAATCAGTATTATGCAGATGTGTATTTGTGCATTTAATAAGTCTTGCTGCCTTGCTTTCAAAGATTTATCCATCTGCTTTATCTATATTTTGATGCCTTCAGATAGCCATGATATGGCTGTGCCTTAAGTCTGTAATACGATAAAGGGAACTGGGTGCTTTGCATTTTTGCTAGAGCTGACAAAGTAAGAGAATGCCATTGTTGGATCAGATTGTGCTTAGAGAAATGGCCAGTCAATGGACTCAAGATGGTTATTAAGCAGCATTTTTTTATAACTAGTAGGAAAGAGTCTACCAATTAAAAGTTTAGATGGTAATGTAGCTGTTTTGAATGACCAAGTGGAAGAAATGGGGCAGCAAACACTAAAGAAAGTTAGCACTGCATCTGTGTTTATGCAGCAATGTCTAATATTAGTGATCAGTATATATAAAGTGGTGGTATTTCCAATGTATTTGGTCTGGTAGCTACTGTGACCAGTTGTCCCCAGGTTACAAGCCTGTAGGGTTTTGTTTAAGTAGTGATTTGCTTCTCCTATGGCATTAAGACTAAATTCACCTAGAATCATACAGCATTTTTGGGACTGCAGCTGGGTATATATTTTCAAAAGTATCGCAATGAATATATATATATATATATATATATATATATATATATATATATATATACTAATTTATTAATTGTTTAATTGATATGTCTATATATTCTGGGTTTTTTTAATTTAAATGTTGTTGAGAGATCTGAGGAAGCTGCACACAGCGAAAGAGCTTATCTCACAAACTAAAGATTCGTTCTGATTTTAATACATCTATTTTGTGATTTTTGGAACATATTTTTGAGAACATTAACTGAAGATTCTTGGATTATTACAGAACTTTTGAAAAGTTTATTGACTTATCTGCTTCGCTCCTAGCCTTTTACTTCTGCTGATTATTTAATTTTCAAAAGTATGTTGCATTATTGCAATTGAGGATGAAGGAAGACGTAAACTGCACCAAATGAGAGGTAAATATGGCCTCAAGAGTAATATCTATTTTTCCCAGCTGGGGACTCTGTCATCAGTGATATTTTTAATAGTAATGGTGGAGCTGTTTCTCACCATAAGCGTTGTGCCCCTTCCACATCTTGTACCAGGTCTATAGCCATTAATCATGATGTAGTTATTATGTATATAAAATGAAAGACAGAAATAATATTTGTACCAAAGTCTCACTTAATACTAGTATATGAGACTGTTCACTTACAAGCCAAGTTTCTAATGAGATCCATTTATTGCTGAGACTACATATCTAGGCTGTTAACACTGAGGGATAAAGCCCTGATTACATCCCGATGACTGGACTTTGACAAGCAGCTCAGCTGATGAAAGATCTACACAGAGGAGGGTAAGAGACAGCATTGTACTCCAGCTTTTCCATCTTGGGGGGTAGGGGCATGGAGGATGTGGTGTTGCTAAGCTGTGTGCTCACTTGTACAATCCAAATGACCACAGGGAAGTGTGTTTTGTGATTCCTGGGTACCTACGTCAACCATGAGGTGGCAGGATCAGAGTCATATCAGGAAATTCTCTCATCACTTTTTGTATGACCCATTGAGCAAGCATTTGTACAGAAGCAAATCACAGAAAGTTATAAGGATATAAGGAACAGCAAACAGAAATTCTAAATAATCAGTAAAGGCAAAATTAAGTACTTGAATAATAATGGTAAGCTATACGAAAACAGAAGATTTCATGATAATGTGTACATTCCACTCAACTAATTAAAATAATTTGTATATAGTTGCATTTGCATCTTTCTAAAATAAGTTGAATAAAATATGTAGAATTCAGTACTCATTACACAGAATGGTAGTTACAATATAACATAATGGAAGTTGTGGAGCCATGTTTAATTTACATAAGTCATATAAAATCTTTCAACTCCCTCTAAGGTTTATGGATTCACATTTTAGTAACATCTTCAATAATAATTTCATCCATTTCCTTAGAATTTTTTAAACGTACAAAGCAGCAATACTTTAAAACAAATCTTGATGAGAATAATGATAAAAATGATGAATAAGACTGCAAGGAGTGTATTAAGCTTGCCTGTCCATCCTTAGCCAATTAAACAAAGATTCTGTATAGTCTGCTTTGGTCTTATTTATCACCTGTGCTATAGTCTTTAGATGATTCTTGACAACATGGCTCTTATCAGGTATTGATAAACAGCATTAAGTACTCAGAATAGCCCCCTATAAAGCTAACAAGAAAAATGATACCATGTGGTTCTGGTGGACATCTGTCCCCTTAAATGTCATTGCAATTGTTATATCTTTCATGGACTCATAAGTACTATAAGCTAAAGCCTTAAGCAGCTTAGAAATCTCACTGATTTCTCAGATGGCTTTACCTGCCCCATAAAAAGGAAACATGCTAGCTCCTGCTAGTACCCGTCATCTAAACCCAATTACCTAGGCCTCTTCTGTCTATGTTAGGATGTTTTCTAAAAAAACATGTACTCCAGAACTGTCAACTGCTTCAAAGAAATTCACTATAATTAGGGGTGTGACACTGCCAGATCAGCTATCTGGAATTTTGTAAATAATTCTGTGACATTTGTGAATATTAATATGATTTGTATGCCTGTCTTACAAATGTAAGAGAACTTTATGTTATGTGTATATTAAACTACTTGTGCAGATGTATGTATATAAACTATATACTTGTGCAAATGCATGTTTTAATAGTAGAAACTGGAACATATAGAGTTAAATTGCAAAGCTTCAAGAAAATAAGTTGAAATTAAAGTGTTTTACAATTGTGTTATCTCTGATTTTCAGCTCAGCAGCATACACAATATCTAGAGCTAGATGTTTTTGTATTGTCTTGAAACAGAAATAATTACTAGGTTTCAAATGTAAAAGCCTTTTGTTGTTTTACAACTTCCAAGTTCTGCAAACTTCTGAGAGATATGTACTTCTCACACAGAAATGTTAAAATTCTGTTAGTATCTGTTTAGCCTGGGAACTGAAGTCAGGTGACAAAGAGTGATGTCATACAAGATAACCCATCAGTAATGTTTATCATTAATTCAAGAACTCTCTTAGAGAGAGACTGGGTATTTTATATTTTGTCTTTGACCTAGAAACATCCATCATCAGCACTTCTGCCTGTGTGTTATCTTTAAGTAAGACTTAGGGTATAGCATATCTTAGATATAGATAGAAATATAGTAAATATTAGTCTAGATGTTTTCTGTATTTATTTGAGACTGTCCTGAACCCGTGGTGGTGGTGCTGTGGTAGCATTGTTGCCTCACAGTAAGATGCTGTCCAGTTTGATTCTCAGCTAGAGCGTCTTCTGTATGGAGACATGCGTGAATGGGCGTACCTTCATTGAAGGTTGTGCGTCAGGGCTGGTAATTCAGCACGTAAAAATCAACTACCAATCATTAGCTGACCGGAGTTCCGCTGTGGCGACCCCTAACCGGGAAAAGCCAAAAGACACAACATTTGAGACTGTCCTGAAATGTTGTTTTAAAATATTTCCTGTGATTCTGAACTCTGAAGTAACTGTGTTGGATTTATTGAGTATTGTTTTGCTCCTTTATTATTTATTGTTTATTATTAAATATATTAAACTTATCTTTGTGGCTGATATTTGTGGGACATATTAAGCTCTTAGAGTATTTGCATGTGTATTTGGTGACACTGTACAGGCCACTCCTAAATAGCCTTGCTCTTGGTCAGACTACCATTTGTTTTAATAGTAACATTACACAGTAGGATTGGTCACCCTTTGTAAGGGCCTTATAGCAGCTAATAAGTAAGGGTGGCTGGTGGCAGCTGGTACTACCTTATAGTCTGGGAAGAAGTGGGCATAGCTAGTAAACTTATGCCAGCCTTTTCCAGGTGTGTGTTTGTATATGAATCAAAACTCAAAGTGTGTGTGTGTGTTTGTGTGTGTGTGTATGTGTGTGTGAGTGTGTGTGTGTGTGTGTGTGTGTGTGTGTGTGTGTGTGTGTCAGCTACTTGGGCAGGAACATGAAGCACTGGTTGGACAGAGAGGGTGCTGGAGGTCTTAGCTTGGCCACTTGGCTGAGATCTTAACCCTATAGCTGTGCCAGTGGGGACTCTTACTGGGGATCTGGAGAAAGAGGGATAAACCAGCCCCCAGATTGACTGTGATCTCTGTGTGCTCTTAAGGGAAATTGTACTTTACTGTGTGTGTGTGTACTTGTTATCCTCCCAATGTGTACATCCCGCTCTGGTGCTAGTGGTGAGGATTGAGGCTCCTTGATTATTGAGCCAGTGCATGGGCATCACATATTAATTGGTTAGCAGTGGTGAGTTAGCCACATCACATATTATTTGGCTTGTAGTGGTGAGGATATTGAATCCCTGTAGCCTGTGTACAGTGGTTACCGAAGATGTTTGTACTCTCAGTCAGCCACGCAATGAACATTCAGAGTTCATATCACAATTGTTTTATTTTTTGCTAGCTTAGTTAATCAGGTAAGCAGAGGAGTATGGCAAGATGACAAGGAGCCATTTGGCTGAGATGTGCTAGGCTAAAGGACTAGTGCATGCCATCCTAACTAAAGCAGACATGATTGCAGCTTTAGTCACAGCTGCATCACAGAATAGCAACCAGGAAGACAATCAGACTGGCCTTAGAGATGTACATCACTCAGAGAATGACAGCTCGACCTTCCACAGAGGACTTAAAAATCCATCTGGAGTTAAAGAGACTTGAGCAGGAGACCAAGCATTTGGAAATAGATGCAGCAGAGAGACTAAGATGTCTAGAGGCTGAGGAAAATGAGAAACTGCAATGTCTGAAGGCTGAGGGAAATGAGAACCTGTGACACCTGTAAGCTGAGGAGAATGAGTAGCAGAGGCAACATGAAAAGGAGATTCTGACTTCGCCAGAGTCATGGAGGTAATGGGGAAGGGAGTAACCAAACCCCAGAAGCAACCAAAAATCTGTAAATTTCTTCAACAATTTACAGAGGGGGATAATTTTGCTAGTTTAATTCATATGTTTGAGAGAGTATATAAACAGTATAATATTCACCAAGGGCTCTGGGTATGGTTTCTGACCCACTTACTCCATGGTAAAGCTGTAACTGCAATTGCTAAACTGTCTGATACTGACTGTTTAAATTATAATGTTGTAAAGAACTGTCTTTTAGAATGTTTTAAGTTAACACCTGAAGCTTATAGAAAAACGTTTTGTGAGCATAGACACAAGACAGATGAGAGTGCGTGTGAATATGTTGCTGAACTAAGCACTTATTTTCATAGGTGGGTAAGTGGATCTCTGGACACCACTTTTGAAGGGCTGGCAGACCTTTTGGTGAGGGAACAAGCCCCTAGCACTTTGCCAGAGGACATAAGAATATAGTTATCTGATAGACAATGCACTACTACATATGTGTTGGGGAAAAAGGGAGACCTATACTTAGCTAGCAGGGCATCACTGCAAAGGAAAGGGACACCTAGTGCTGCTCATAGGTCTAAGGGAACCCATGGTGGGCAGCCCAGACTGCCCCAGTAGAGTATGCCATTATCAGGGGAAGCCACTAGTCCAGGTAAACATCCAGGACCAAGGGTTAAATGTTTTAAATGCAACCAGTGGGACCATGTAGCATGTAAATGTCCACGGAGGCAAAGTGGGAAATTAAAGGTGGGAGAGCCAGTAAGTAGGAATGACAAAATGCCAACAGTAGGTTATCTCAAGACAACAAGGGTACCAAACTACCACAAGAGGTTATATCCTATCTTAGTGAATGGGAAAAAGGCCATGGCTAAGAGAGAGACACAACCTCTGACCTAACCATTGTGAAGTCTGCAATGGTTACAGAGAAGCACTACTGACTTTGGCAGTCTACTCCAGCTAGAGCTTTAGGAGGGACCCCATTCCAAATACCTTTGGCTAGGGTTCACCTTGACTGGGAGGGTGGAAAAGGAAGCCAGCAGGTAGGTGTGTTTGAAGATATCCCTGCAGATGTCCTGATAGGGAATGATTTTGATAATGCAGTACCATGTGTGGATGCAGTTGCACGCAGTCAGGCTTGGAGACATTCATGTGGGTCTGGTAGCCTGGGGGAGTCCCAGACAGACCACACACTTGCAGCCAGGGCTGGTAAGGTGGTTACTTTAGGGAGGGAGATACCCTGTAACAGTGAGACTGAAGGTGAACCACAGCTGCTTATGGGTATTGATGTTCCCTTGGACAGAGTGACTGCAAGGGCGGAGGAGAGTAGTAGTACCCAGGCTGACAGTGAGGCACCGCTGGCAGAGAATACCAGACTTCCTGTGGAAGGGGAACTGGGAAGGATTACTAAGAGATAGCTGAGACAGGCTCAGCTCTCAGACCCAACATTGCAATGCCTGAGGAAGGTAGCTAGTGAGGTATCTCATTCTTAAGGGAAATGGGAATCTGTATACTGGGACAAAGGGTTACTGTACATAGAGTGGACTCCTGAGGGAGGGCTAGAGAGTGAGAGAATACAGCAGTTGGTAGTGCCCAGAGCCTACAGTCTGGAACTTCTAGCCATAGCCCATGATATTCCTTTTGCAGGTCATAGGGGCATGAAACATACAAAGAGACGTATTAGGCAGAACTTTTATTGGCCTGGGATTTTCAGAGATTTAACAGGGTGTTGCAGGACTTGTGAGGGTAAGGCAGGAGATAAGGTGAAAGCTCCTTTGATGAACTTTGCCTGTGATTAAGGAGCCATTTCAAAGGGTAGCTATGGGTATTCTGGGGCCTCTGAGTACCCCACATTTCACAGGGAAAAAGTATATCCTACTGGTAGTATATTATGCTACCAGATACCCTGAAGCAATGGCTCTGTCCTCTATTGAGGCAGAAAAGGTGGCAAATACTTTGTTAGAGATTTTCAGCAGGGTAGGTTTTCCAAATTAAATACTGACTGACAGAGGTGCCAATTTCATGTCAGACCTGCTGGCTTGTCTGTGGAACTACTGTGGGGTGAAGCACCAAAAGACCACCCTCTACCATCCCCAGACTAAAGGTGTTGTTGAGTGGTTAAACTCTGCACTCAATTCCATGCTATGGGCATTTGCAGACCAGTTCAAAAGGGAGTGGGATAAATATTTGCCCCATCAGTTGTTTACTTACAGAGAGGTTCCCCAGGAATCCACATTTTTTTCACCCTTTGAGTTGCTGTATGAGCATAGGGTGAGAGGAACTCTAGATTTGATTTGAAATGAGTGGGAGGGTGAGTGTCAATCCCACAAGGCCTCTGTTGTGACATATGTCCTAAACCTCAGGACAAGGTTCAGCGAACTCATGGGCATGGCTCAGGAGAACCTGGCAGAAGCCCAACAGCAGAAAAAGGTCTGGTATGACAGGAATGCTCGAGCTAGAGAGTATGCTGTAGGGCAGCAGGTAACTGTTCTCATTCCTGTCAGACACAACAATCTGCAGGCAGCTTGGGATAGACCCTACAAGGTGGTAAGTAGGTCAGTGATGTAAACTACATGGTAGAACTGCTAAGCAGGAGGCAGGATCACAAATTGTACCGTGTTAACATGATGAAACCTCACCATGATAGGGAGGTTCTTGTGCTGAGTAGATGCAGTGGATGTCAGGAGGAGTCTGAAGGGAATCTGGTGACTGATCTCCTCAGTGAGTCTCGGATTGACACCTCAGTAGAAGGGGTAGCAATGTCCCAGCAGCTATCCCCTACTCAGGTTTGAGAAATCTGAGCACTGTTGCAGGAATTTGGGGGCATGTTCACTGGGACACTAGGGTGCAACCACCTGGTACAGCACCATGTGGCTACAGGACCACAAAGGCCTATTAACCAGGCCCCTTATAGGGTGCATGAGAAATTCAAACAGACTCTGAGGGAGGCGATGCAAAAAATGTTGGAACTAGAGGTACTTCAGGAGTCCAGCAGTCACTGGGCCACCCAGGTGGTGCTGGTACCAAAGACGGATGGCAGCACCAGGTTCTGTGTGGACTACAGGAAATGAAATAGTCACACAGAGTCAGATGTTTACCCCATGCCTAGGACAGATGAAGCCCTAGAGCAGCTGGGTGAGGCTAAGTATCTTACCTCAACTGATCTTACCAAGGGTTACTGGCAGGTTCCCTTGACTCCCAGTGCCAGAGAGAGGTCAGCCTTTGTGACTCCTTTTGGCTTGTATGAGTTCACGAATATGCCCTTTGGGATGAAAATGCCTCAGTGACTTCCCAGAGGCTGGTAGACCATATCCTAGCAGGAGCAGGAGATTTTACCATTGCTTACCTAGATGATATTGCCATCTACAGTCATTCCTGGCAAGAGCACCTTCATCATGTCAGGGAGATGTTGGGCAGAATACAGAGTGCAGGGTTGACCATTAAACCCAGCAAATGTCAGGTGGGTATGGCAGAGGTCTCCTACTTGGGACATAGAGTGGGGAGTGGTAAGATCAGGCCAGAACCTGCCAAAGTGGAAGCCATTCAGGCATGGCCTGCCCCTGTTACCAAAAGCAGGTGAGGACATTCTTACAGACATTAAGGTACTGCAGAATGTTTGTCCCCAATTATAGTACCATAGCTGCTCCCCTCACAAGCCTGACAAGAAAAAACAAGCCAGATAAGGTAGTGTGGACCCCAGCATGTGAGCAGGCATTCCAGAAGCTTAAATGAGCTTTTGGAGGACCCCCCCCATGTTAGCCAGTCCAGATTACAGCAAAGAATTTGTTGTGTAGGTGGGGGCTGTACTTAGTCAGATTTCCTCAGAGGGAGAAGATCATCCAGCGGTACATCTCAGTCGTATGCTCCAACTCAGGGAAGAATGCTATACAGCTGTAGAAAAGGAATATATAGCCTTAGAGTGGGCACTGCAGAAACTTCAGCCTTATCTGCATGGAAGGAAATTCACTGTAGTTACAGACCACAATCCCTTAACGTGGCTACATCAAGACAGCCAGCAAAATGTTAAGTTACTAAGGTGGAGCCTAGGGTTGCAAGCATATGATATGATAGTGCAGCACCACAGTGGGGTTAGCAATGCCAACGCAGATGAGCTCTCAAGACAGGGAATGGGGTAAGGTATTCCCAAATAGGCTTAACCCTGTCAAGCAAGTTTCTCAAAGGTTACTTGAAAGACTAGCTTGAATTTTTGGGGAGGGAAGCAATGTGACACTGCCAGCCCAGCTATCTGGAATTCTGTAAATAATTCTATGTCATTTGTGATTATTAATATGATTCATATGCTTGTCTTACAAATGTAAAAGAACTATAAGTTATGTGTATATTAAACTACTGGTGCAGAAGTGTATGTTGAGCAGGGTTTGTACAGCACTGAGCTTCATGGATGTGTCCACAGTGTACCGTACTGGAAAATAACAGAAATGTATAAGAACTATATACCTGTGCAAATGTATGCTTTAATAGTAGAAACTGGAACATACAGAGTTAACTTGCAAAGCTTCAAGAAAATAAGTTGAAGTTAAAGTGTTTTACAATTGTGTTAGCTTTCAGTTTCAGCTCAGCAGCAGACAATGTCTAGAGCTAGATGTTTTGTATTGTCTTGAAACAGAAATAATTACAAGGTTTCAAATGTGAATGCATTTGTTTTATGACTTCCAAATTCTGCAAAATTCTGAGAGATATGTACTTCTCACACAGAGATGTTAAAATATTGTTAGTATCTGTTTAGCCTGGGAACTGAAGTCAGGTGACATAGAGTGATGTCATCCAAGCTAACCCAGCAGTGATGTTTGCTATTAATTTAAGATCTCTCTCAGAGAGAGACTGGGCATTTTGTATTTTGTCTTTGACCTGGAAACATCCATTATCAGCACTTCTGCCTGTGTGTTGTCTGTAAGTAAGACTTAGGGCATAGTATCTCTTAGATATAGATAGGAATATAATAAAAATTAGTTTAGATGTTTTCTGTGTTTATTTGAGACTGTCCTGCAATGTTTTAAAATATTTCCTGTGATTCTGAACACTGAAGTAATTGTGTTGGATTTACTGAGAATTGTTTTGTTCTTTTATTATTTATTATTAAATATATTTAAAACTATCTTGGTAGGTGATAGTTGTGAGACATATTTAAGCTCTTAGAGTACTTGCATGTGTATTTGGTGACACTGTACAGGCCACTCCTAAATAGCCTTGCTCTTGGTCATACTACCATTTAGATTAATAGTACAGTAAACAGTAGGATTGGTCACCCTTTGTAAGGGCCTTATAGTAGCTGATAAGTAAAAGTGGCTGGTGGCAGCTGGTACTACCTTATAGTCTGGGCAGAGGGTGGCATATCTAGTAAACCTGTGCCAGCCTTTCCCGTGTGTGTGTGTGTGTGTGTGTGTGTGTGTGTGTGTGTGTGTGTGTGTGTGTTTGTATATCAATCAAACCTCAAAATGTGTGTGTCAGCTACTTGGGCAGGGACACGAAGCACTGTTTGGACAGAGAGGGTGCTAGAGGTCTTAGCTTGGCCACTTGGCTGAGATCTTAACCCTATTGCTGTGCCAGTGGGGAGTCTTATTGGAGATCTGGAGAAGTAGGGATAAACCAGCCCCCGAACTGACTGTCATCACTATGTGCTCTTAAGGGAAATTGTACTTAAGTGTTTGTACTTGTCATCCTCCCAATGTGTACGTCCCTCACTGGTGATAGTGGTGAGGATTGAGGCTCCTATATTACTGGGCCAGTGCAGGGGTGTTACAAGGGGATCTAGTTCTCTTCACTCTGTGGTTTCATACTACACCTATAGGTAAGTCAGTTAAGTATATTTTAGTTGATACTACATAGCTTATATAATATGAACCTCTCTACTTAGGTGGTAATAATTAGTAAGAATTACTTCCACATATGTAACAATAACTCTTAAGTGCATAAGCATGATTCAGTCCTTGATGCTTTAAGGTAATCATACCAACATAAGAAGAATAGTTTGAGTGTGATCTGGATAAAATCCAGCAGCAGCACTTGCAGAGCAACATGTACTTGGTGCTGCCATCTGGGACTGCACTCACAATATTCCATGTTGCTTCCATCCACTCTCAAGGAGGGAGTACCGACAGTACATGTCCTACCACCATCTAACAACTCAACAGAATGTTGTCCATTTCTGCTTGGATAATGATACTGTAAGGGACCTAGTCAAACTATGACACTCACAAGGAGAAATGAAGGATATCTCAGAAGAAACAAAGGTATATGTAGAATTAAGCATGGCTATCCCAGAAGAAACAAAGGTATATGTAGAATTAAGCATTTGACATATAATCTTGTAGCAACTTTCAGGGGATATAATACAAATACCTTAGATGTCAGCCTTGCAAGTACTAAGCCAGTTCTTCAACAAACTATTACAGCATGTGGAGGAACCAATCTTATTCACCAGGAAAGGAGAGGAAAGAACCAACATTATGAAAGCCTTCTATGAGGCAACTAAGTTCCCTGATATCCAGAGCACCATAGATTTTATCCATATCACTATTCAGCCCTGATGTAGTCCCGAGAGTCTGTGAAATGTAAAAAAAAATCCTCCCCCAATTGCCCAGGTTTCTGACTACTTTCTCATTTTGGAGTGGTATGTTATCCATACTATAAGCTGGAGCTAGGGTTTGCTTACTGAATACAACAGTGTTGCACCTTCTTGCATTACATTTGAGGCCATTTTTGCACATCAGTAATATGTAATGGGGAACTTAACAATGGGTCTCAACTTACAGCCATCTGCAAACTTTGTTAACCAAAAATCATCATTTGATAGATGGAGAGCTGAGAAGTAGATACCAAACAGCAGACATCCTAGCACAGCTCCTTGAGACACCCTAGTAGTCATGTTTATGCTCTCAGATGAAGCATGTAGGAATCAGTAGGCTGCTGGCTCTGTAATTTCCATAGTACCTGGTGGGGCCTGCCTTGTGCAGTGGTATCACAGCAGCTGTGTGCCACCCCTGAGGGGCAAAGCTAATTGCTCGGCTGAGGTTAAAGATATTAAGGAGGGGGGTCTGCCAGTGCTTGCTTTGTTATTTATTAAGCAATTGGGTATGGCATCTATATTACATCATCGAATGCTTAAAAAAAGAATGATGATTACTTGACCCCATGTAAGCGAAAGCTTACAATGTCGAAACCTCAAAACAGTGATTTTTTAAAAAACTTTAAAACATTACATAACACCCCCTGACATGGGGGGCTGTGCCCCCCACACTATCCCTACTTAAATATACCAACTCCAAGATCACACTTCAGTGCCGAAAACAGCAAAGTAATGGAAGTGGCCAAGCAAATTCTTTCCCAGGGGAAAGAATTCGCTTAAAAGCCACTTCGCTATTTTGCCTTTTCGTTCTTTTACGTTCGATCAAGACACATTCAACAGAATGCATCTTCGATCACATAATAAGAACCCCTGGGTATGTTATCAGAGTGCAGTAGATGAGATGTTCTTTGTTTTGGAGAGTACCTTTAATGCATTTTCTTTTGTGATGGCTAGTGGTCTGAGTCTTTCCAGTATATCCACTGGATCAGAGTAGGTAGTACAGTTGTGATTTTTTTTATTATTATACAAAAAACATCTTTATTGAATTATCACTTATAACTTAAGCAATCACACTTTTACATAAATGAAAATAAACCATACTGTCTTATTTTCAGTTGCAAACATGATATATCACATATAATCTTCTGTACAGTCATTGTCAATCAAGCATTACATAGCTCATTCAATTCCTGCCATCCCTTAAACCTCATTCTTCATCTAAAACATTATTCTGCATGTAATATTCCCAGAATTCACATTTTTCTATGTAATTTGCTCCCTTCTTTTTCTAAAGATCACACTTCCAGTTTTTTTTATTTCTGTTATTACATTCACTACTTCTAGTACTGTTGGTTGATACTTTGATTTCCATTTTCAAGTAATTGCTTTTTGGCAGCCACCAGAATTAAACTCAGCAAGGCCTTACATTGTCTAGGAAATTCAGATTCTGTATCAAAGCTTAAAAACATTTCCTTAGTCACACCAGTTTGCTCAGCAAGTATTTCTGACAGAGTACTATGCAGGGAATTATTAAAATCTGCCACCTCATTCCACTCCCAAAAATATGTCCCCAGTTATCTCTTTCTCCCCCCTCACATCTACAGCATTTACAATCTATCTACAGGAAAAATTCTTTGGAATCTGCTTGTAATATAAAAATACTTATTCAAACACTTCCAAGCTAAATGCCTAAATCTTCTAGACTTTGTCGCATATCTAAGAGCCTTACATATATCCACTCATTGTTTTTGTGAATTGCTTATCCAATCCCTCTTCCCAATCATTTCTAACCTCCAATGATTGATTACTATAGTTACCAACTGTAGAAAGGGAAACTGGAATCTGGAATGAAAACTTTCTTTCTCCAGTTAAATCCGGTTTCACTTCTAAATCTCAAAGCCCATATTACCGAGTCTTAAAATCTCGAGACGAAAATAATGAAACATCGGAATCCTGAATGGTGGATTTCACACATGGTAAGTAAACACTTGGCCAACTGGAATCCACACCAAAGCAAATATGCCCTGTTCTCCACTGTAGTGTGATCTCGGAGTTGGTATATTTAGTTGGGGGGGTGTGGAGGGCATAGCCCCCCCCATCTATGTGAGTTTTACTTACCTCAGCGTGAATTTCAGTGTAAGTTGGCCAAGTGTTTACTTACCATGTGTGAAATCTGCCGTTCAAGATTCTGATGTTTCTTTATTTTTGTCTCGAGATTTTAAAACTTGATAATATAGGCTTCGAGATTTAGAAGTAAAATGGTTAAATCCACACAGTGAAACACTTTAAGCTTAAATAATACTTAGTTTTTCATCTGACATGCAATAATACAGAACATCAGAAAAAAATGAACATATCAATAAACAGCCTTTTTATGGGTTCATTCATCAATTCATTTATAAACCAGTTTAAAGAGTCATTAAGTAATTAATACAATACTAAGAACCCCATCATATGAATAACAGTAAGACCACATTATAATCTCATGTTAGTAAACAATTAATTAAAAAAATTATTTTGTGTTGTACACCTCATTTCTTTACCTGGAGAAATGAAGTTTTTATTCTGGATTCAGGTTTCCCTTTCTGGAGTTAGCAACCTCAAATTCTGGTGGATTTATTTGTTTTTTTGTTTTGTTTTGTTTTTTTTTTTTCTGTTTTTTTTTTTGTAGTCCATTAATCTTTTTATCAGGATTCCACTTGTTTTTTTGTGTTGATTCCATAGTTACCATGCATTATTTATACGCCCTAGTAATTATCTTTTTTTAACTCTAGCTCCTGTTCTAGATTCTGCTAAAGCCTCTACCAGGGCTGGTCTTTTACTTAGGATCTCCCTATTCCTTTCTGTTTGTCTATGCTCTGATATCAATCCTTGATATTGAAGGTAGTCTCTATCCTGCAGAATAAATATATTTTTGGCCTCTTCCCATTGTGTTACCTCCCCCCTCTAATTATTTGATCCCAATACCTTGGTCCCTTTACTAGATGTCTCCAGAAAATTCCATCCCTTCTTACCTATTCTCTATACCCAGTTGCAGTCTTCCCTATCAGCAGAATATCCTTTCTCCATTCTCACATTGGCTTAGTTCTTAGAATACTTTCTGCTACTTTATGAGTATAATATTCTGTATGGCTATTGTACTTCTTAAGGATCTGGATCCAAAATCCCAGTCTCCCCTTATATTTTGAGCTTCCTCCTGTTTCAGCATCATCCCTTTCCACATTAAATTTCAGCTTTCTGCTTGTGCTATATACAGGAGCCTTACATTTGTAGCTTTGAAATTTCCTTTCAAATCAGGTGATTACAAACCACACTATTCTATTGGAAGGATCAACTTATCCCTCTTGACTCTTGCCCTCTTCTCCCGCAAGATAATATCCTTGAAATCTTTATTAATTGCTGTCCACAACTTCTCCTCTGGTTGATAAAAATATCCCGACCTGTGTATAAAACTAAAGAGACTAAAAACATGTTCACTGCTTGTATATTGCTATCCATATCCATAAAACAGAGCTTCCAGTTTCTTGGTTTTTGTATTGTCTTTTATTTAGTCTCTTCCTATACATCCTTAGCAGCCAAAACATAATCAGTTTTAACCCATACTCCTAAGTACTTCATTTTATCATGTCCCCATAAATATGGGTATTGCTGAACCAGTTCATGTGTGGGTACACAGTTTACAGCTATTGCCTTTGGTTTATCTTCAGTAATTTTAAATCCTGAAAATACTTGAAATTGTCTCAGAATGTTCCATAACACTGAGATGTCCTTCTCTGATTTTTCAGATGTAAAATAACATCATCTGCAAACAAAGCCAAATTTTCTTGACTACCATACTAATTATATTCTTGAATTTCTGAGTCCCTTATTTTCTTTGCCAATGGTTCTAAATATAATGCAAACAAAAAGGGGGAAAGAGGACACCCCTGCCTAGGTCCTCAATTTAAAAATAACGTATCAGAGAGGACCCCCCCACACACTTTAATTTGAAGCAATGAGCAATTTTGAGCATTATTCCTTATTCCTCCGACATAACTGAAGAAGGATTTCTAGTTGTCTTTGTCAGTTGTTGCAAGTCCGAATTAATGAGGCACCTTTGTTTTTCTGATATTCTTTTATAGATTATTAACTGAATGTTTGATGAACTCCATGATATGAGGGACCCATTTTACAGTGCAGGTTAAACAGTTTCTTTCTTTTATTGTACCATTTATTTAAGCTAGTGGACCACCATGCCAGTTTGCTTTTAAGATTCCAAAGTTGTTTGAATCTAGTCAGAATCACCAAGCTAATAGATTTGTTCAGGTGCAAGTAAAACTTGTCAGCATACTTAGCCATATCAACATTCTGAATAATACAGCTATACTCAGATTTTGGGACCTCATCATAAAATTGTGAATTTGTGCATTGACATCTGACTTCTATAATGTTTGCATCTGTTGCTTTTTAGATTTTGATAGAGAAGGTTAGTGCGTACAGGTGTGAGGTCTGTGAGGTCAAGGTGAAACATGTTCTGTCCTCTAGTGGGTCCTTTAACAATGTGGTCCAGAGAATTCTTGTTTATATGGTCTAAGAACTGTTCTGCATAGATTATATAATCTATAAACTGTTGTCCGTATCTTACAATGGTAGCTGTAAGTTTCTAAATTTATCATTGGATATTTAAAGTCTCCCTGTTAAATTGCATTTCTGCATATGGAGAGTTCATCAAGATTATTTAAGAATCTTGTAAGATTTTCAGAGAAGATGGATGGGGTCCTGTATCTATGAGCTCCACTTGTGGGTCTCTAGGTATCTATCTGAAGGTAATGTGGTCTTTAACAAATATGGATGTACCACCAAAGTTCCCAACAGGTCTAAACAAGTAGTAAGCACAAAGCCCAAGCAATGAGAAAGTCTTCTTTGGGCTCCTGAACCAGGTTTTAAATTAATAAATAATTTTAATTAACTTTGCATTTTAATGTCTTAAACCTCAGAACTGGTCCATCAATCTATCAGTGGATCAGGAAAATTTCCTTACAGTGGAGGAGGCCTTACTCTGACTTTTTTTCATCCCCACCCAATACTATGTACAGCAACTTTTACTCCCTCATTGCTCCTGAGAGTATCCCAGGAATGCACTCATGTAGATCAAGCACCAGGATACTTCTATACATTTCCCTTTATACAAAATGTATTCAGAAAGTCAAGCATTTCCAGGTTTTGGCATTTTCTTTCCAAGAAATCTGTCTTAAAGCCCTTCATGTCTATACTGACGCATCCTTCAAGTTTCGCTCGGATTTTCCCACTCTGCAATTAACTACATAGTTACCTCATTTCTACTAATGACCAGGGCCCCAGTGCATCTGAATGAAATGGTCCAGATCCTCACTTCTGCCCATAAACCCAATAGTTGAATAACAGCATACAGCAAACAACACATTTCTCGACGTGGGCTAGTTCTAAAGTGTTTTTTCTCTTTAGAGTACTGTTATCAACCATTTTGAGCCACTATCTCAAGTTTTTGATTATGTCCTAAACAATTTCAGTATAAAAATGCATTTTACCAGGATATCACATTTCTATCAAGGGGCAAAGTTCTAGTCTTTCTATATAAATTTGCAAAGCCTTCATTAGATTAACTTCACTCAAATATTCTTATGTGAAGGATCCTGTTCCTCTCTGGGTAGTGGTAAAGTCAATGAGCACTCCTTTTTAAGCAATTGACTAGTATGAATGTAAAGTATTTACCATGGAAAACTTTCTTATTGGTCACTAGTAACTCTTCCAGAAGAATCTATGAATGGCAAGCCATATGTCTTGATTCTTTCTAGTTTTCCATAAGGAATGTCCAAGCATACCAATCCATCCTTCATGACTATGCTAGCTGCAAGCCTAATCTCAGTCAGTTTAGTCATCTGCTTGTTTTCTTTCCCTAATACTTTAACAGAGCAGAGTATTTGATGTATTATACAGATGCGGACAGGCAGTTTTATTTTTATTTGGACAGAAATCTATCAACAATGACTCACAGCTCATTACCTTGTTGATAAATAAACTGGGAGGAAAATTTCACCTTGTCCAGGTGGCTGTTTTGCTGCATTGATTTTTATGAAAAATACATTAAGATGTTGCCTTCTACACCAAATGCTTATTTAACATTGCTGTAGTTAACTCACAGATTTCTTTCACGATTGTGTCTGGGGATGACATTTGTGCAGCAGCTTATGGGACTCGGTGAATACTTTAGTAAAATACTACAAGCTGGATAGATCTTGGTCCTCCTTCAGGACTGCATGGGAATGTTCCTGTGAGGTACACTCAAGAAGCTGAGCTTAAGACTCTGGCTTAATGTTAAAACAGAGTCTCAAGCTAGGAAAAATGGACCTTCTCATCTCAAATATGAAACTTGTGCACTTGCCAAAGCACTAGATTTGGATGAACAAGTCCATCCTCATTAACATACTTGCCCTGTTTTCCCCCTATATACTTTACAGAAAAGGGGGTAGAGAAATATTTGATTATATGTTTACTGTGATTACTTTAATGTAGCTTGCAGGTGTGTAGTGAGAGTGGTGCAGCTGGGCATTATGGGTAAAGGATGAGTAGGGGCTAATAGCTTATAAAGTTTCTGGTGTAAAGTTGACAAAGTCTTGTTGGTCTTAGTGCTAATAGTTAACAAGGATGGATGTACTCAACCAGATCTAGTGTTACAATAGTTAAGTAATTTTCATGTAAACATCATAAAAGAAAACTGTCCAAAAGGTTCCCACCAGGCCAGAAAGGATCTGGTTATTCAAGGTTCTTTTTAGTTCCCGAAAAGACAGAGGACCTCAGCCTTATAGTAGATCTGTGCGGATGAGATGAGTTTATCTCTAAAAAGTCCTTTTGAATGGCCACAGTGTAGTGAAAAGACATCCTTTGTTAGGAGACCGGATATGCTCTTCATTTCCCCACATCATCTGGTTCTATATGAAGGTTGTCAGAAGTCCAAGAATTTTCGGTACTTTGGGGTGGAGCCAGCCATAAATTACAAACAGTACCTTTTGCTTGCAGCTAAGTCACATGTCCATAAGTTTCACAAACCAGGATCTGAAGGGATTTCTGGCTGAACAACTTCCAGATACCCCAACTTGGAACATGCTAAATTCTGCAGGGGAGTTTCCTCCTATTTGGGAATGGCAGAGAACACCGTAAAGACCAAAAGGAAGCCTTCTCAAATGCTCACATTCATCAGTTGTATTTTGCAAACAATCCTGCAGAGCCTATCTTTCCTTTGACAAGATCTTAATTTTTCTATGCACGGTATTACAGAACATTAATTCTCACTCAGTTTCTGTTTTACTATGCTTCAAAATTTTGACTCATAACAGCAAATTATGGTATTATAATTCTTTATGCCAAATTCTACATGAGTTTTTCAGTGGACTTTAGAAGTGAATTGGTCTCTATTTAAAAAAAAAAACAGTCACACACATCTGCAAATACAAACAGTACGCATGAAGTAAGTTAGACGTGTAAACATTCCAGCACTCAGCACCACTAAAAAATTGCAGCACACCAGGTTGCTTGTAAATCTATGAATTTATTCCAAAATCAAGCGACACACTTATCCAAGTAATCCAAGTGTACAGACAGTGCAGAATAACACTGAAATAAATTAGTTTTGATGGTACACCACATGTTTCAGTGCAGCCAAAAAAACAGCTGTAACTTATCAGGCTAAATACAGCACTGGTAAGACATCGTGTTGACAGAGCGGACCTCAATGGGCATGTTGGTGAAGTGAACAGAGGGGATGAGGAAGTGATGGGTAGGTATGGTGTTAAGGAGAGGAATGCAGAAGGTCAGATGATTGTGGATTTTGCGAAAAGGATGGACATGGCTGTGGTGAATACGTATTTTAAGAAGAAGGAGGAGCATAGGGTTATGTACAAGAGTGGAGGAAGATGCACACAGGTGGATTATATCCTATGTAGGAGGGCCAGTCTGAAGGAGATTGGAGACTGTAAAGTGGTGACAGGGGAAAGTGTAGTTAAGCAGCATAGAATGGTGGTCTGTAAGATGACGGTAATCAAGAAGAGGAGGAGGAGTGTGAAAGCAGTGCCAAGGATTAAATGGTGGAAGTTAAAAAGGGTGATTGTGAGGTGGAGTTCAGGGAAGAGTTAAGACGGGCACTGGCAGGTAGTGAAGAGTTACCGAATGGCTGGGTAACTACAGCAGAGCTAGTAAGGGAGACTGCTAGAAAGGTGCTTGGTGTGACATCTGGATAGAGGAAAGAGGACAAGGAGACCTGGTGGTGGAATGAGGAAGTACAGGAGAGTATACAGAGGAAGAGGCTGGTGAAGAAGAAGTGGGATTGTCAAAGAGATGAACAAAGTAGACATGAGTATAAGGGGATGAGACGCATGGCAAAGAGAGAGGTGGCAAAGGCTAAGGATAAGGCATATGGAGAGTTGTATGAGACTGGACACTAAAGAGGGAGAAAAGGACCTGTACCGATTGGCTAGACAGAGGGACAGAGCTGGGAAAGATGTGAAGCAGGTAAGTGTGATAAAGGATAGTGAGAGAAACATACTCACAAGTGAGGAGAGTGTGTCGAGTAGATGGAAAGAGTACTTTGAAGGGCTGATGAATGAAGAGAATGAGAGAGAAAGAAGGTTGGATGATGTGAGGATAGTGAATCAGGAAGTGAAACAGATTAGCAAGGAGGAAGTACGGACAGCTATGAAGAGGATGAAGAATAGAAAGGCTGTTGGCCCAGATGACATACCAGTGGAAGCATGGAGGTACTTAGGTGAAATGGCAGTGGAATTTCTAACCAGATTGTTTAATGAAATTTTGGAAAGTCAGAGGATGCCTGAGGAGTGGAGAAAAAGTGTTTTGGTACCTATATTTAAGAATAAGGGGGATGTGCAGAGCTGCAGTAAATACAGAGGGATAAAATTGATCAGTCACAGCTTGAAGTTATGGGAAAGAGTAGTGGAAGCTAGGTTAAGAAGGGAGGTGATGATTAGTGATCAGCAGTATGGTTTCATGCCAGGAAAGAGCACTACAGATGCAATATTTGCTCTGAGAGTGTTGTTGGAGAAATACAGAGAAGGTCAGAAGGAGTTGCATTGTGTCTTTGTGGACTTAGAGAAAGCATATGACAGCGTGCCTAGAGAGGAGTTGTGGTACTGTATGAGGAAGTCGGGAGTGGCAGAGAAGTATGTAAAAGTGGTACAGGATATGTACGAGGGTAGTGTGACATTGGTGAGGACTGCGGTGGGAGTGATAGATGCATTTATGGTGGAGGTGGGATTATGTCAAGGATCAGCTCTGAGCCCTTTCTTATTTGCAGTGGTGATGGACAGGTTGACAGATGAGATCAGACAGGAGGCCCCGTGGACTATGATGTTTGCAGATGACATTGTGATATGTAGTGAGAATAGGGACCAAGTTGAGGAGACCCTGGAGAGGTGGAGATATGCTTTAGAGAGGAGAGGAATGAAGGTCAGCAGGGCTAAAACAGAATATATGTGTGTAAATATAAGGGAGGGTAGAGGAATGGTGAGGATGCAGGGAGTAGAGTTGGTAAAGGTGGATGAGTTTAAGTACTTGGGATCAACAGTTCAGAGTAATGGTGAGTGTGGAAGAGAGGTGAAGAAGAGAGTACAGGCAGCGTGGAATGGGTGGAGAAGAGTGTCAGGAGTGATTTGTGACAGATGGGTACCAGTAAGAGTGAAAGGGAAGGTCTACAAGAGGGTATTGAGACCAGCTATGTTATATGGGTTGGAGACGGTGGCATTGACGAAAAGGCAGGAGTCAGAGCTGGATGTTGGCAAAGTTAAAATGTTAAGATTTGCACTGGGTGTGACTAGGATGGACAGGATTAGGAATCAGTATATTAGAGGGTCAGCTCAGGTTGGACAGTTTGGAGACAAAGCAAGAGAGGTGAGATTGCGTTGGTTTGGACATGTGCTGAGGAGGGATGCTGGGTATATTGGGAAAAGGATGCTAAGGATGGAGCTGCCAGGTAAGAGGAAAAGAGGAAGGCCTAAGATAAGGTTTATGGATGTGGTGAGAGAGGACATGCAGGCGGTTGGTGTGAAAGAGCATGATGCAGAGGACAGGAACAAATGGAAACAGAAGATCCGCTGTGGCGACCCCTAACGGGAACAGCCAAAAGAAGATGATGATGATGATGATGAAAGAACAAGCAAAATAATTTGAAAATACACATATTGTACTTTCTATGACCCAAATTGAAACATAAGAGTAATGCTAAGCAAGTGATCATGAGGACCATAAGATGTCTGACCATGTACATCTTTAGGAAGACATGCTTAAAATGTTCTTGCCATCCTTTACAAGCACTTAATAGTGTTTGGCTTGCAAATTAAGCAGGGCTGTACATGACAGACCTAGTTTAAATTTGAGTCTACTCATCCAGTCATCAAAAATAGCCTTTAAGGTAGTCAAAACAGTAATTTGTTTAACCATTAGTGGTAACGTATTCCATAGGCTAGGATTTCATTTTGTTAAGAATTTATTCCTCCAGTGAGTCTTCATCTGTTGGTGTAAATTTAGGTCCATAGTACAGATGTTTGTAGAGTCACTGGTCTTGCAAAGAAAAAAGAGGTGTTCCATGGCTCAAAAAGTCAGATGCATGTCACCTCTGAGCAGCCAGTAAGTTACTAAGTATGAGAAGAGTTATCAAATGTCTATCAAGATAGTTGAAGGATTTAAAGCCTTTAATTTTCTTTTTTAAGAATACCTAGGGCCATTGCAATTGAGCAATAGGCTTGGATTTATACATATCAGGGTGCATTGTATTTAATGGGTTCCTATCAGAAAATCAAAGACCCATTTTGTTGAATGCATCTTGGTCGAACTTCAAATGTCGAAAACGCAAAATGATGACGCGACATATAAGCAAATTCTTTCCCTGAGAAAGAAGTCGCTTGGCCACATCCGTCACTTTGCAGTTTTTGGCACAGTAGTGTGATCTCGGAGTTGGTATATTTAAGTAGGAGAGATGTGGGGAGCACAGCCCCCATGTCGAGGGGTGTGGGGGTGAAGCCCCCCACTTTATGTAATGTTTGAATGTGTTTTTTTTGGGGGGACAGCGATTTTTTTCCCTGGGGAAAACAAATTGCTGTTCTGGTAGTTCGATGTGTTGTGAATTCGAACTTTTGAGTTTGGTATAACAACATTCGAACATTTGATCGTTTGTTGTTATAATATAGACCTGTATTTAATTATGGGTCTAATAAACAGTGGCAGATTAATTTTTTTTTTTATCTTGATGATGTTCCCTTGAAAATTAATTGGTCTAGATATAAAGATTTCCTGACTATGATGGAGATATGATGACTGAATAAAAAAGACTTGTCCTTTTAAATATTGAGGTCTCTTATTGCTGTGCTTGTCAGAAGAGGATTGCCATTTATAACATGACTTGACAGCAGCAGTTGTTTTGAGCATGACTATGCTGCACTTTTTTGCATTTACTTTAGACTGTTTTTAGTACACTAGGTATGTGCATATTCCACCCTTCCTGGATCTAGCTGTTTAGCATCAGTGGATGAGCAAATAACAGTACCTATCTTGCAGTCATCAGCAAACAGTGTCAACTATGCTCCCATGATATTGGCTTGGATGTCTGCTAAATATATGGCAAACAGGAGAGGTCACACCACTGATTCTGGAGTACACAACTAGTTACAATTTTATGTTCAGAGAGGGTACCAGGAAATTTGACAACTTGGGATTGTTTGGATAGCCAATTTGGATTCCAACACACAGTGTATGAGTTTACATTAATTTTGTCCAATTTTTCACTAACATCAGTCAGGGAGATAGAGTAAAAAGCCTAAGCCAGGTCAGGAGAAGCACTTTGAACTGAATGTCCACTGTAGACAGCCTCTAAGACCTTTTCAAATAAGTTTACTAACTTCAGGAGACAGGACCTGCCCTTTACAAAACCAAACTGATTGGCATCTAGATTAATTAAGTTGCCTATGTCTACATAAATGAGTTCTGCTATGATACATTCAATGGCTTTGCATATATGACTGGTGAGGCTGATGGAGCTATAATTACTTGGGTCTGTAGAGGTACTACCCTTGTGTGGGGGAGCCACAGTGGCTATTCTCCAGGAATCAGGCACAAATCCTGTGACTAGGGTGAGGTTGAACAATTTGAGCAAATATAAATGGTACCAGGACCATGGCCTTAATCTAAATGCCAAGAAGTGTAGTATAGTGTTCTTTAGCAAATGTGGGCCCACAGGGGTTACACCTCTTTGAAATTTGACACAGGTATTAGGGACATGGGCAATTTTATTGACAATGAACTATCCTTTGACTCCCAGACCTCTACTGAAGTTAGGAGGTCCTTTTTGTCTAGTCAGACTGATTACTAGAGGTATGTCACTTAGGGCAAGGGAAGTTTTTATCCCTTTCTGCTCCTCCATTGTCAGACCCATAGCACAGTGCAGTGTCTTTTTAAATATGTATGTGAATAAACATGTGTTTCAGCTTAACAGACTGCAGCATTTCTGCATAAAGAAAATCAAGGGCATGCTTCCATGTGCTATGTAGACGATCTTAATGCACTTTCTCTCTTCTCTGTTTCATACAGAGATTGGGGGGGGGGCTTTACCTCACCTATAAAGCCTTGAAGGATACAGTCCTTTACAACCTCTTACACACCTGCAAAACAAATAATTCCTTGAACATCCACTTCAAGGAAAGTACAGTCGTGTAAAATCTTACCATAACACTAGATGTCCTTGCCTTTACTGTTGCAGTATTCTTAACATATGGGTTTTCCCTGCCATGAGTCCCAGAGACTCCCTATACTTTGAAACAGACTGCCCATTCATATCAAGCAGAGCACCTCATTAGCCCTCTTTAAGAAAAATCTTGACGATTGGATGGGAAATAGGAAATTCACCCGGGGATCACTTATATGGCTCTGCTCGACAGGGGCACAGGAAAATAATTTTTGGGTGGCGTAAGCCAGGGAATCTTTATGGCTATGCTTGTACAGGTCCTAGGCCCGATAGCCTAGTACCTACCTATGAACCTATGAACCTATGAAAGCCCGATGTCGGCCAGTATATCAAAGTATACTAATGTTTTATGGTACAAAAGACTTCACATGCATAGTCCACGTGTTGCATTGCCCATAAAAGTGATGTCCAGATGTACTAACCTCAGAACGGATTGCCCCAGTAGGAACACCAGTCTAGGGAACTTCAGGAGGTAATCTGAACATCCAGGAAGGAAAGGGCAAGAGGGAAGAAGGGTGGGATTGAATACTCCAACAGTGAAGGTAAGGACTTCTAGTGTCATGGTAAGATTTTACACAACTGTACTATGTCCCCACATTCACTGTTCATAGGTTCATAGGTTCATAGGTTGGTACTAGGTTATCAGCCCTAGGGCCTATACAAGCCTAGCCATAACAATTCCCTGGTTCATTCTTCCCACACTATTTACTTCCCTGGACCCCTGTCTAGCAGGGCGACTGACGTGATCCCCGGGGTGAATTTCCTTTCTCCCATCCAATCGTCAAGGTTCCTTTTGAAGAGGACCAAAGAGGCACTCTGCTTGACATGTATGGGCAATCTATTCCAGAGTCTGGGGAGTCTCTGGGTCAGGAACCTATCCCTCCAGCATGTTTTGTTTATTGTGATGACAAGGTTTAGATCCCTGGAGCGTGTGGCTCTGAGGGATTGGGATTTCTTTAAGTGCAGCATGTCCAACAGCTCTGGGTTTGACATGGCCTTGTATGTTAAGCAAAAATCGCCTCTAAGTAGACGATATGCGACAGAGTATAGCTGGAGTTTTTTAAGGTGGTCAGCGTAGGGCATCTGCTTTAGGCCTGTCATTCTTTTAGTGAGGTATTTCTGTGGCCTTTCCAGTTGTTGCAGATGTCTTGAGAGGTACATACCAAACGGGGCATTATATTCTATAATGGGTCTAATGAGGGATGAGTATAGTGGGACAATGACCTCCTTTTTTCTGGATGAAAAGCCCTTAGTGATGAGGTGTGCCACATAGAAGGATTTCCTGACTGTTGTGGCAATGTGGTTATCGAAGGTGAGACCACTGTCCACCTGTGTCCCTAAGTCTCTTATCAAACTTTCGGTGTTTAGTGTACTGCCACCTATATGGTAATTCACGGATACATGTTTTTTCCCAAAGGGGATAACTATACATTTCTTGGCATTGAGCTTGAGCCCATGGCTCTGGCACCAAGCATCTGTTTCTGTAAGGCCCTTTTGTAGAGTATCCAGCTGCAGTACAGTAGACTCCCACTTATCCTTCCTCTTTTTAACCGACCATCAAATTTCTGCCATAACAGAGAAAAACAATACTTCTGCCTCCTCCAGGCTAAATAATGACAGACATTTGAGTTTTAGACTTCATATTCATTAGAAAAATGCATGCCAACACAAATTGTTTTATTCTAGCTGATTTATAACCTATAAATGTTATTTTGTATGCTTTTTCTGATTAACCACCCATTTGTTTATCCAGCCTAAGGTCAGGTCCCAGCGAGACCAGATAAGAGTAAGTCTACTGAATTGTTAACACATGGGTGAGTGCAAAAGCTCAAGAGGAAAATTGGGAGAAGGAAGGGGCAGTAGACCCCTCAGTGAAGCCATGGAGAATAGCCCTAACAAAACCAGCTCGAGCCCTAGAGATGTTATCCAACTTGTAGTGCTTGGTAAAGGTATTCACAGAAGCCCAGGTAAATGCTTCTAAAATAGAGGTAGTATACAATCCTTTGAAAAAAGCTCTAGAAGAAGCTCTGGCAGAATGAGCCTTTACAGAGGAAGGAAGGCTCTTATCATGAAAGGTGTAACAAAAGGAGATAGCATTTAAAATCCAAGAAGAAATTGCTTCCTTGGAAACAGGTAATCCTAGGGATCTAGGGTGAAAAGAAATGAACTGGTCAGATTTCCTAAAAGACTTAGCCTTATCCAAGTAGAATCTATTTCCTAAAAGACTTAGCCTTATCCAAGTAGAATCTCAGTTGTCTATGCACATCCAAGGTATGGAATACACTCTCACTAGAAGATTGTGAAGAGGGAAAAATGTAGACAAGTTAATAGACTGATTAAGAGATAACTCGTTAACTACCTTAGGCATAAAAGAAGGGTTAGTGCACAAAGACATCTTATCCTTATGAAACAATACAAAAGGCAGACAGGTTGTAAAAGTCTGCAGCTCAGACACCCATCTGGCAGAAGTTATAGCTAGTAAAAGAACAGTCTTCCAAGAACAATTTTGCAAAGAGACTGAAGCAACAGGCTCAAAAGGAGCCTGAGTTAGCTTTTCCAAGACAAAGTTAAAATCCCAGGAAGGAGGAACAGGGTTCCTGGAAGGTCTTAAATGTAGGACATCTTTAAGGAATTGTTTAGCCTCAAATCTAGAAGCTAAAGGGGGAGATAAAGGCAGACAAGCAGAGATAGCTGATAAATGGACCTTAATAGAAGAGTAGGCCAATCCAGTATTGAGCAACTCACACAAATAAGAGAGAACCAAAGGAATATCCACAGTAAGTAGGCCCAGGTGACGAGAAAGACACCCAACAGAAAACCTCTTCCATTTGGATAATTAGGATTTCCTAGTAGTGGGTTTCCTGGCCTCCTGCAGGAACAGTATAAAGGTGTCTATGAGGAATCAAAATGCTATCACCCACGGTATCAATTGAAGAGTGGACAGGTGGGGATGGAGAGATCCCTTGTCTTGTGTATGTCCACACTGTCAGGTAACTTGTGATGATTGCCCTTGGCTAGATGCAGTAGAAGAGAAAAACAGTGTTGTCATGGCCAAAGGTGGGGGGGTCAACAGTCACCTGTTAAATTTTGCACAGGATTTTGGAATTAGGAGAGGTGGAGAGAATGTATAAAGAAACATATCTCTCCAAGGAAAGGACAGGTCATCCGCATTCCACACCAGAGGACATGGGACTCTAGCACAAAACTGAGGAAGTTGTCTGTTCAGAGGGGATGCAAAGAGATTTACTTGAGGAGTACCCCACTGGTGGACAATGTCCAGAAACACATCCTTGTGAAGCATCCATTCATGGGTTGAGTTAAGGACATGCTCAGACTGTCTGCCACTATGTTCTGACCTGAGGGGATGTAAGCTGCCTGAAGAGTCACTTGATATTTTACAGCAAGATCCCAAACCAGGAGAGCCAAACAGCAAAGGAGGTAAGATGTTGTCCCTCCCTGCTTATTTATATACCAAATAACTGTGGTATTGTCTGTGAATACCTTGAGAAGCCCTGGAGTGAAGAGAGTATGAAAGGCCTGAAGAGCCAGCAGAAATGTTCTCATCTCTTTGACATTGATGTGCTCCTTCTGTTGGCAAGGTGACCATAGTCCTTGAACTTTTTGAGAGCCAAAGGATGCACCCCATCCCACATCTGAAGTGTTGGTGAAGAGTTCTAGAGTGGAGATGGGGGGGAATAGGTAGTCCTGGATTTAGAGATAACTGCTGAATCCACCAATAAAGTTTCTTGTGGAGGCAAGGAAGAAGAGGAACTACAAAATCTAGAGGGTGAGCATATTGAGCCCAAACTGACCTCAGATATCACTGAAACTTTCTCATGTGTAGCTTAACCAGAAGAAGCATCGGAATGGTGAATGCCATAAAACCCAGAGCTCTTAGAAATTCTCTGGCTATCATAGATGCCAGAGGGAGAAGAGTTTGGAAAAAGAAAATGAGAGTTAAAGCCTTAGGAGGAGGCAGAGATGCCAACATAGACACTGTTTGGATCTTGCATCCCAGGAAAAACTTGATCTTGAGAAGGGTTCAGAGAAGACTTTGGGTAATTTACTGTGAACCCTACACTTAGAAGAAGAGAGATTACAAATTGAAAATTCAGCAAAAGGGTCTCTGGAGAGGAGGCTTGAATCAGAAGATCATCTAAATAAGGAAAAAGTTGGATCCCCCTGAAGCCTGCAAAAGGCTATGATGGGAGCCAGGCATTTTGTGTATACTCTTGGGGGCAGTATAAAGACCAAAGGGCAAAGCACAGAACTGAAAATTCCAGGAAGCTTCCATCACCCAGAATGATACCACAGTACAAGCAGAAAATTATTGATTTCAACAATTGGCTAAGTTTCTGGTGTCATTCTAAGGGGATCCAGTATCTGTCTGCCTGGGATGACATGATTGGCAGACCTCGATGCTTTGCCAGTGATGGCCTGCATCTGTCACCCCTGGGCTTCCAGATGCTGGCCAAGACTCTTGCCACCCCTATAGTGCCTTTTTAGTTGGTGTTCTAAAGACCAAATTACCACCATAACAGCTACAAGCTAATGCAGTCTGAGGATCATGCTGCTCAATGCTAGAAGTCTAAATCTCAAAATACACTCACTCAAAGCACTCCTTAAAATGGAGAACCTTGACATTTTGTGCTGTAACAGAGACCTGGTTCAAGGCAGCAGAAAGAACCCCTGCACTACCAGGCTATAACTCATTCCACACCTTTTGGCCCCAGAACTTGGACAGACTCTCCAAATGTGGTGGTGGTGTTTCCATATTCATAAAGGATGTGCACACCTCCAGACTGGTAGCCCAACATAATGCATCAGAGATACTTCAGGTGCAGCCAACATTGGGTAAGACAGCAATTCAGGTCAAAGCCTGCTAAAGGTCCCCAACCATGTCCCAAGACTCATACTCCATGTTCCTCAGCAGCCTGGAGAATATTAGGGTCCAACCTAACACCCTCATACTGGGCGACTTCAACTAGCCATCCATTAACTGGGAAAACTACTCATGTACCAATACACTTGCCCAACGTTTCCTGGAATTCATTAATTCTAATGCCCTGGACCAGCTCATTCTTACCCCCACTAGAGGGTAGCAACATCCTTGACCTAGTCATTACTAACATGGGTGACCATTGCTCTACTCCATTAGTCAACTCCTTCCTGGGTAGATCCGACCACAAACTAATAACCTTGGAAATCCACATCCCACCCACCTGCCCCGCAAAAGTAATCACCATAAAAAACTTCTCCAAAGTTAACTTTGGGCTCCTAAAAACAGAGATGGCTAACTTCATGGCACCCATGCAAATGGAGAATAGTTGCATGACTGCCAAATCATACACCAATGCACTGCACGAACACTTACACAAATGCATGGATCTCACCATACCCAACAGAATCAAGACGCGCTCCTCCAAAAAAGGAAGCCAATTTGGTGGTCCTCTGCCATAAACAAACTCTACAACAGAAGTAGGAAACTGATGCAGAATAAGGTGAAGTCCGAAGACAGGAAAGACTCCCTTATCAGCCTCAACAAAAAGTTGAGATCCCTCATCAAACCCTCTAAAGCTAGCTATGAAAACAGAATTGCAGCAGATAGTAAAGACAACCACAAGGCCTTCTATAGTTATGTAAAGAATCTCCATTGCAATACCCAGATTTGTGCTGAGCTACTGCACAACGGGACTTCCTATACCGAGCCAACAGATATTGCCAATATACTGGCTGACAGATTCAGTGTCAACTTTACCCCTCTCTCCCCCGCCATAGGACCAATCACAATACCAGTAGATTGCCAGGCACCCAGTATTACTGCTGCACAGGTTAAAACAGCACTGTCCAAGACCAAGAATACAGCTTCTATGGGACCTGACAATATCCCTGGCTGTGTTCTACATGAACTACAGAGTGAACTGGCACTGCACCTGTGTGCCCTGTTCAGTCACAGTCTCACTTCAGGCTTTGTCCCTACCAAATGGCGCACTGCTACAGTCATCCCTCTCCACAAAGGAGTGACTACAGACCCTGGGAACTATCACCCCATTAGCCTAATGAGTCTGATATGCAAAGCTATGGAATGCATCATCATGGACCTAATAAACAAGGATATAGGGAATCTCCAAACTCTGGATCCCATGCAGTTTGGTTTTGTGAAGGGTAGATCATGCCTGCTCAACCTGGCTGATTTCTTTGAGTCAGTCACCAGAGCTGTGGATGATGGCAAGGTGGTTCATACAGCCTGCCTTGATCTGGCCAAAGCCTTTGATACCATTCCCCACTCAGGAATCATAGAAAAACTCACTAAGCTGGGCATCAACCCCTATATCACTAGGTGGGTTGCAAACTTGCTCACAGATAGAACCCACAGTGTGAAAGTAGCTGACTCCAAGTCAGACTGCCGACCAGTCATGAGTGGAGTCCCACAGGGTTTGGTCCTGGGTCCTCTCCTGTTTGGTACCTACTTCTCTGAAGTCCAGGCCAACATGAAGGGACTCTGGCTGACAAAGTTTGCAGACGATTGCAAGTTGGAAGCTATTATTAACTCCCCAAGTGATGTTGACATCCTACAGAAAGCACTCCAAGGAGAATAGTATCCACAGCTCCACAAGTGAAAAAAATGTTTTATTTTAACGCACCACAAATACAAATACTGCATTTTCATCCTGTAAAGTCAGAACTTCTTCAGAAATCCAACTAAACCATCAAGTGTTCCTTATATACTAACTGACACACAATTCATTGATTAATCCAAGTACAAATTACCCTTTTAACTATTTCACCCCCAAGCTAAAACCATACTTAGTATCAGTGTTGTATCCTAACATATTTAAATGCATTCTCCACATTTATTAAAACATTTATTAAAAAATGTATGTTTTTGTACAATAATGAGAATGTAAACAATAATGACAATGTAAACAGCTACAATACTAATGTTAATTTATTGTATGAGTCCATGCTTAGGTACAAAATGTTAAGTATGGACAACTGTTATTTAAGTGATTGCATTAAGGAAATAGTACCTAAGGGGTTATGCATTTATAGGTATCCAAACAATGTTATAGAGGGCAGTGAATTTAATCAAGAGTTACTTAATATTTTTAATAAAGCAGGTTTAGACATTTTAAGAGCTATAATTAATAATAATGTTAGGGAAATGGAAATATTGTATAAAAAGACTAAATCATGATATTGTAAATGATCTTTTGTTTACAGTGGAGGCTGAGAAAATTAAGTACTACAAAGTAAAAGATCAAATAGAGGACAAATGTAAACATATTTACGATAGGAAGGTTAAGAAACTGGAAAGAGATTTGGTTGAATACAGGGAGAAAAGATACTATTCAAAACCTAGGACCAACTATAGGAGTCCTGAGCTGAACAGGGCAAGAAACACTAAAAGGGACCGTGGTTGGGAGGGCAACAACAACAACATAAATATGAATACTGAAAATTACTATACTGATCTTGGAAGTAGAGAGAGTCACGGTGATCAGGTGCAGGACTACCCTTTAGATTATCCCCCCCTGAGGAGGTCAGAAAGAATAAAACAGCAGACCCAGGTGAATTATCACCACTCACAAAAGGGGGGCTGGTAGGAGAAGATTTTTTAGAGAGAGTTCCACCTGACAACAAAGAAGAGAATGTTGGACAAATAGTGGTGCAAGGGCCTAGACATATATACAAGGATTTCAGCATATTTAATTACAGTAGTTTGGATATTGGATTGGGGCATTTTAATCTGTTTTGCAAGGGTTTAAAATTTATACCTAGTACAGTGCGTGACATTTCCAATGTACTGATAGATTTAAAACTGTTTTTGAGGACAAAAAAATCTCAAACTTTTATTTAACAACCAAGAATTCAGTCAAAATGTTATTAAAAAGAAGAGTGTCTATAATCCACCCCTCCATCCCCAATTAAAAAACTTTGAGATTCAAGTAGAGCTGGAACTTAGGAGTTGTTTGAATAAAGCTAAGAAAAAATACAACTTAAATAAAGAAGAGAATGAAGTGCTGCAATCTATGAGAAACAACAAAAATATCAGAGTTATGAAACCTGACAAGGGGGAGCTTTGGTGGTGATGGATAGTATAGTATATTCAGGAAAAATGTTGGAAATGTTGAACAACACTGATAGATATTCTAGACTGTCATGCAATGAAATCAATGTGGCTTATCACAAAATTGACTTAATTCTCAAAGAAATGGTGAATGATGAACCTATTGGACCAGAGGTGTATCAATATTTAGTTATGGACAAACCTAAAATTCCATCTATATTTGGTATTCCTAAGGTCTATAAAGATGTGGAAGTCCCACCCCATAGACCAATAGTGGCAGCTACAGGATCTAAGACCTATCCGATAGCTAAATACATAGATCTAAGACTTAAGAAAGTATGGTCAGAAAATGTGGGTATTTTGAAAGATTCACGGGACTTCCTTAGAAGTGTTAGTGAAGATCTATACAATGAGGAGTTAATCTTTGTAACATTGGATGTACAAGATCTATTTAACGTTATACCTCACAAACTGGGGTTAGAGTGGTTTGAAGAAGCACTGTGCAGTAAAGGGAGCACCAACCGTAACAACATTCAGGTCTTGGTTGAACTAATGGACCTAACATTGAAACACAATTTTTTGTTTTTTTTTGAAGGGGAGTTTTACAAGCAAATTAGTGGGGTAGCCACGGGGGCCTGTTGTGCCCCCATGTATGCCAACCTAGTGCTGTCCACTTGGGAGAAAAAATATGTGTTTCATTCAGAGTATTCACCTTTTTTGAGTTATTATAGGCGATATTTAGATGATATATGTATATTTTGGAAGGGACCAGAATCTACATTATTTGAATGTATTACATATCTTGACATGACCACAGATTTTTTGAGATTTACCTATGTAATATCATACGGGAGATTACACTGTTTGGATGTATTAATAGAGAAGGAGTTTGAGACAAAAAGGTTCAAATCTAGAGTGTATAGGAAAGAGACATTTTCTAACTCCTATTTAGTCTTTACTAGTGCCCACCCATTTAGTCAAAAGAAGGGAATAGTGAAAGGGCAATACATAAGATGTTGCAGGATGACTTCATGTGATAACGACTATTTGGAGGAGAGTAACAAATCGAAGAAAATGTTTTTGGATAGAAATTACCCTTTAGCCTTGATAGAGTAAATAGAGAAAGAAGTATTTAGGGAAAGGAGGGGAAGATTTAGTCCACTTCTAGGGGTACCAGAGGTGATTAACCCTCAGGTTAAGGACAGGACAGAGGATATACAATGGAATAATTATTTTGTGTTAAACTTCAGTAGTAATGTCAACAACATCAAGGATGTTATACTGAAGAATTGGGAAAGGGTTGGAAAATTTGCAGATTTGGACAAATTATTTAATGATCCTTTAAAATTCACATATGGGAAGGGCAAAAATATAAAATATATTTTGGAAAAAAGGGTCAATAAGCATAGTAAGCAAAGGAAAGGGACATATAAATGTGGTTCCTGTGCCCAATGTTCTTATATTTTGGTTGGTAACAAGCTCAATTTAAAGGGTAGGAAGGTATGTATTGAGACCAATGCACATTGCAACTGTGAATCGGTGGGGGTGATATACGTGGCTATATGTAAAACCTGTGGTTGTTTCTACATAGGTAAGACCCACAGGAAATTCAAAAGGAGAATTTACGAGCATTTGAATGATGTTAGAAACCAGGATTACAATAACGCCCTTTACAAACACAGTATAGAATGTAAAGAAGCATGCTTTTTTTTTGTTATAGAGAAAGTGGAAATAGACCCACAGGGAGGGCCTTGGGAGACTACTATCGAATTTAGAGAATTATTTTGGCAGTTAAAACTAGAGGCGAATAGGCATCCTGGTCTGAATGACCACATCTCCCTGGCCCCCGTCCTGATACTTAGGTCAGCCAAATTGTGAATATATTTTTGTTTTGTTTTTATATACATTTATTGTACAAATCTAACGTATGTACATTAATTTCTTATTTAGTTTAAAATGAATTGGTACATATTCTGTGTGTATATTTGATTATAAAAAATATACTGCACATATGATCAATGGAACCTGTCTTTGGTTACAACTACTTAGGTTACTAGGAATTTATATAGCTGTTTTACCATTAGATGGTGCTGTGACACTTTTTTAAAATTTATGTAGTAGGTAGAATACATATTAATGTTTTGTATCTGCTTTATTTTATTTATTTGTTGTATTAATTATATTTAGAAGACGTTCTTAATAGGATGGTACATGTTTTTATAAAAACATACATTTTTTAATACATTTTTCGATAAATGTGGAGAATGCATTTAATATGTTAGGAAATAATACTGATACCAAGTATGGTTTTAGCTTGGGGTGAAATAGTTAAAAGGGTTAATTGTACTTGGATTAATTAATGAATTGTGTGTTAATTAGTATACAAGGAACACTTGATGGTTTAGTTGGATTTCTGAAGAAGTTCTGACTTTACAGGACGAAAACACAGTATTTGTATTTGTGGGGCGTTAAAATAAAACAATTTTTTCACTTGTGGAGCCGTGGATACTATTCTCCTTGGAGTGCTTTGTTTGCTGGTTCGTAGTAACTGTTAGCACTTTTACTCCATCTTCTTTTTGTTTTTTCATCCTACAGAAAGGCCTCACTGAGACCAACGACTGGTGTCAGAACCATGGCCTTAAGCTCAATGCCAAAAAATGTGTCGTCAAAACCCAGTTCCCATGAATTACCACATTGATGGTAGTCCACTGAACACAGAAGGCGTTATAAGAGATCTGGGAACACAGGTTGACAGGAACCTCTCTTTTTACCACCACATTGCCACTGTGGTCAGAAAGTCCTTCTATGTGGCACATCTCATTACTAAGGGTTTTGCATCCCGGAAGAAAGAGATCATTGTCTCCCTCTAGTCTTCCCTCATTAGGCCAATCATTGAGTACAATGCCCCATTTGGCATGTACCTCACTAGACACCTGCAACAAGTGGAGAGGCCACAAAAGTACCTCAAAAAGAGGATCCTAGGCCTTAAAATTTGCTCTATATGGACAGACACAAAAAACTCCAACTATTCTCTGTCTCATATCGCCTACTTAGAGACGATCTCTGTTGACTTACAAAGCCATGTCTGACCCAGCTCTGTTAGAAATTCTACATCTAAAGAAATCCCAATCCCTCTGCACCACACACACCAGAGACCGCAACCACATTACCACAATCAACAGAACAAGCTGGAGGGACAGGTTCATAACCCAGAGACTGCCCATGCTATGGAATAAAATTCACATACATGTCAAACAGAGTACCTCAATTGCCCTCTTCAAGAGAAATCTTGATGATGGATGGGAAATAGAAAATTTACCCCAGGGATCACTCCAGTGGCTCTACTCGATAGAGGCACTGGGAACTAAGGTACGGTGGCAAGATGCCAGGGTAATCCTATGGGCTAGGCTCGTAAAGGTTCCAGGGCTATTCGCCTAGTACACAGCTATGAACCTATGAGAAATATAAATACTTCCTGAAAAAGAGGATGAATGGGAATATGAAGATAAGCATCCTTGAGATCCCAAGATACCATATAGGCCTGAGGGAAAGTGACAGAACAAAGAGTTTGAAGGGACAACATTCAAAAAGTGGGTACTTTCAGAAATTTGCTTAGATGAGAGATATCTAGAATAGGTTTTTAAGTACCCTCTTTCCTTGGTACTAGAGCCATTTTGGAATAAAATCTCCTCCACCTCTGGGCCAAAGGTACCTCTTGGGTAACACCCTCAGCCAGAAGTTCTTGAAGCACCTCTAGGAAAAAAGAAAGTTGTTCCTGAGGTGGTTGAGGAATTCCCATAAAAGGAGGAAGTGACTTCCACACCATGATGTACCCCTGGCAAATGATGGAAAGAACCCAAGAATCCTGACTAACCTGAACCCAGATATGAAGAGAAAGAAGAATTAGTGAGGGAAGGGATAGATAGTCACACCACCCCTGGTTTATCAAGAAAGAAAAAACTTCTGAATCTCTAAAGTCAGAGTAGACTTAGAAGGAGGAGGTCTCTTACCACTCTTTTTGTTCCTAGAAGAAGGCCTAGATTGTCTACGTACAAAATCAGGCTTGTTAGGATAGTTCCATTGGAATTTAGGTAGAGGAGAGATAAAGACATGTTTAAGTTCTTGCAAGGCCTTGCCTTTATCCTTAAGGAACTTGAATGAACCAGCAGCAGCTTTTCCAAACAGAAGCTTATTGTCAAGAGGGGCATCCATCAATTTTGCTTTGATATCATCATGTAAGGGTTCAACCCTAAGCCAAGAGTATCTTCTCATCATAAAACCAAACACTGCAGCCCTAGAAGAAGCATCTGCAGGATCATAGCTACATTTGACGGAATGCGTAACCACCTGAGAGGAAGTTTCTAACAAGGAAAGAGCTGAGGTTTTACCCTCAGAGTCAGGAAGATCTGAAATATGCTGACAAGTCTTTGAAAAAAGGACCGGAACATACCTAGACATGAGTCTGATAGTTAATCGCCCTAAAAGCTAAGGTGGCAAAGTGTATACCTTTTTACCTAACCTTTCCATAGTTCTACTATCCTTACCACAAGGGAGTAGCTTAGGGGAAAGAAGCAATTGAGAAGGCTTGTCAGAAGCTAATGGGGGGGTAAGCTAAAGGACATTTATAGAAAATATTACAATCCTCAGGCATCCTATCAAGTCCATCCATTTTTTGGGAGGAGGAGGAAGAGAAACAGATGCATTAGATGCATGGGGGAAAAGCATCCGACAGTGCAGCCAAAACAGAAGAAATAACAGAAGGTTTAGGAGTTTCCATCTGTAACAATTCATAATACCTTTTAGGAATATCAGAAACCTGAGCACAATCCCATTTGAAAAACTCCTTCATCCTAGTGATGGTGTCCATAAAAGAAACTTCTTCAAAAGGACTATTAGATTCTTCTTCCTCTGACTCATAGCCTAAAGGAGAAGGAATTTGTGAAGAATAAGCAAGGGATTCCTCATCAGAATCCCAAGTCTATCTCCAAGGAATCTTGTTCCCCGGGGCTTTTCTGCAGAGAGGAGGAGCCGGCAGTAGGAACAGAAATCCTAGAAGGAGGTTATAAGGCCACCAAAGCATTACATAACCCTTGAGTAAAGGCCTGCCACTTAGATTTTGAGTTCCTAGGAGCAGGAGAAATATGTTCAGTCCTTTGTTTCTTTTCCAAGGTACGTCAGCCCTATAAATTCTGAAAGCCTTAAAGTAGGCCTCCATTCAGTAGGTACTTCTTTCCTGACTAAATCTTCCTGACTAAAATCTGAGGAAATCCTCTAGGCCTCTCAGAAACAATCAGTGGTGGTTCCCCCCTCAATGTCCAAAACAGATGTGTGCATAGCCTCAGCAGATGTGCTAGCAGATGATTCCTCACTATCCTGTAAACTGCTCATGGCAGAAGAATCTTAAGACAAGGCTGAGTGGACCTCTGGGTTCTCAACGACCTTGGGAGGAATGTCTGATGAAGCCTGGATAGCAGAAGATTCCGGATTTAATTTTTTAACCTTCTTCTTTGCTAATGGCTGATCCTTGGGGCAGGAAATTCCCTCTATTGTTTTCCTCGGGAGAAGCTTAAGTACTGGTTCTCAAGGTACAAGGAAAGGGCAGAGAACCTACTGTGGAGGATCTTAGAAACAAAAGCCTGACATACTGGACAGTACTTATGGTCGAGAGAGGTTCCTAAACAAAAAAGAACTTATCTTGGCAGTCCTTATTGGGAGTCTGTCTTTCACATTGGCATTTACCCTTCCTGGGTGTCATTAACCCCTCAGGGTAACCAAAAACCACTAAAAAACAAACCCCCTATGGGGTACTTATCTAAAATGGCTCTGTACAAGCAAGAGGAAGTAGGCGAAACTGAAGAACAAATATTGCGTTCAAAGTGGTGAAAACAACAGGAGATGCATCTGGACTGGCAGCAAAGAAGTTCTGAGGTTAGTACATCTGGATGTCACTTTTATGGCCCATGCAATGCGAAGACCATACATGTGATGTCCGGCATGCCATAAAACTTTAGTAGGTTTTGGTATACCGGATGATGTCGGCCTTCCACAGGAGGGAAAACCCATGTCTTAAGATTATTGTAACAGTCTATGTAAGGACATCTAAATTTCCACCACAGAATAAAAAGAACCTGCTGTTGAGGGAGATATCTAGCTCAAAGAATCCCTCCTTTATGGAACATACTTCTGTTAAATGTAAAATAAAGCACCACCCTGACCATAATCAAATGCAGCTTAGATGACTGGGTGGGAAATTATAAATTCTCTCCTGGTCTGGCATCTTAAAACCTCAGTAAAAGGGAAAAAAATAGGTAGTGATTACTTCATGTTGTAGGGTACTGATGAATGAAATCTTGAGACTCTGTTATGAACCTAGAAAGCTATGTAATATGGTGTTGGCAAAGAGAGCACGGGTAGCTGAACCACCTACTATACCACTGTCTAATGCACAGGAGTTCCCCTTGTCACTGGATGGTTATGATCCCACAACATATATATCAACTGCAATGGTTTAGGTAAAGCACTATGATTTTTAGCCCTCTGATTTTATATTGCTGCTAAAAGATTTATAATATTTTTCATAAAATAAAAGCAGACTTGTTTATAGGTACATATTTTATTATATACATAAACTAAGCCTATGCAAAGATTCACTACCACTAACTGTATAAGATCAAGACCTTCTATGTGCAAAAGTAGAACATTCTCCTCTTTCTGACCCCCCACCATCCTCGTGAGAATTTTTCAAAAGCCAATCCTATGAATTCTAATGCCTGGAGGTTGAGATGTCTATCCCACGCAAAAAATTCAGAGTAGAGGTTCTAAGGTGGCATTTTCCATTCCTCTTATACCCAATAAGATATAAAAAGAACATACATACTCAACATAATGTTCCATCTGAGTTGACCATCTTCAATTATCCTTGATCAATGGGTTTGATTCCGAGATTTGGAATGGTCTTGGCCTTTTCTTCAGCTCGTGCAGGCCAAAATCTCTCGAGCTTCAATCCTACCCACAACACATCTCTCCTAGTTATCTCAGATTGAGTTTGCAGATTTGGTACTTGAGAAGGAAAAAAACAATTGTTCTGATTTTCGAATATCTTTTGTTTTGTGCAGGTAAAAATGTAACTGTCTGTGAATATCTAGCAAATGTAGGGAATTTTCTCCTTTATTGGAAATGTTGAGAAAGAATACTGGAAGAGTAACAGTCTGACCGACATTAGTGTCTAACACTACCTTAGGAAAAAAGGAGGGATTCATCCTTAAGGCAACTCTGTATTTATGAAAAATCATGCATGGTGGCTTACAAGATAAAGCTTGAATTTCAGAAATGCTCCTGGCAGATGTTACTTCTACAAGGAATAAGGTTTTCCAAGATAAATATTTTAGGTCACATTCAGCAGAAAGTTCAAAGGGAGACTGAGCAATGCAATACTAGGGTAAGATCCCAGGGAGGGATAGGATCCTTAAAAGGGGTTACAACAATAGAGTTCATTTTTAAAATGGTTTACAAAGCTTATGAGAAGCTAAGGAACTATCCCCAAAGCCAGTATGAAAATCTGAAATCACTGCAAGCTGAAGTTTAATAGTAGAAGGAAAGGCTTTTGCATCAAAAAGAGACAGGATAATATTTCTAAAATCTTTTTGATGGGTGCTGAAAGGGGGTCAATATTCTTTTTGCAGGACCAAAAGGTAAATCTCTTCCATTTACTAGTATAGAGTTTCAGGTAGATGGCTTATGAGAGGCTAAGAGAACTCTACATACTGAGGAAGGAAGGTTAACTTGCCTGGCAATTAATGGAACTGGAGGAGCCATGTTGTCAGCCTGAAGTTCAAGAGATTTGGGTGTATCAAGTCCTCTGGATGAAAGATGAGGTCCAGAGTTGGATCTAGAGTCCAAGGTTTTTGTATCAGGTAAGGCCAGAAAAAGGGGAACCATATTTGTTGAGGCCAATAAGAGGATTACTTTGCTCTTCTACCTGAGTGCTTTCTGTAGGAATTCCAGAATTAAAGGAATTGGGGAAATGCATACAGAAGTCCAGGGGGCCAGTTGTGCAGAACAGTGTGCCTGGGTGACTCTCCACTGGGGGATTAGGGCAAAGTAGTTGCTGCACTTTTTGTTAAGGGATGAGGTGAAGAGGTTGCAGCAAGGCTGGACCCACTGACAAAAAATCATTTCTGTCACGTTAAGATTGAGATACCACTCGTAAGATAGAAGAATAGACCTGCTTAGTTTGTCTGCCACCACATTGGAGCTCCTCGGAATATGTGCTGCTATCAGAAATTGGTTGGAAAAAATCACCCACTGCCACACTCTGAGTGCTTCTTGACAAAGAGCATATGACTTGGTTCCTCCCTGTTTGTTGATGCATCAAACTACTGACATATTGTCTATTTAAATCATAATAGTTCCTAGAGGGAGTACAGTTTGAAAGGCTTGCAATACTAAAAGCATTACTCTCATTTTTAGCACACTGATATGCATACTGGCCTTGATGAGGGGTCAAGTGCCTTTGACAGTCTTGTCCAGGTAATGTCCACCCACCCCATCTGGGAGGCGTCCGTGGGTACTATGGCCTTGGGTTGCTGTAGGACAATGAAACAGCCTAAAAAATGTCTTCTGAGTGCATCCACCAAGCTAGATAATTTCTGCAAAGATTGGTGATCAAAATCTGATCCAACATAGGCTGGTGAAGTACTGACCACTGAGATGCAAGTAGCCATTGAAGAATTTGCATATGAAATCTTGGCAAGGAAATTAGAGTTGCTACAGCCGCCATTGAACCTGGGGCTTGTAAGACTAGATGGGCAGGTACTTTCTTGCTGCACTGTATCTTTCAAACTTGTTCCCTGATTTTTTTTGTAATGTCACTGGTGGAAGGGAGGCTAAGAAAGTTCTCATATTTAGCATCGCTCCTATGAAGTCTAAACTTTGAGTTGGAGTCAATTGAGATTTTTCATAATTCACAATAATTCCTAGGTTTGAACAAGTTTGGAGAATGTATTCTCCTGCTAGTATCAACAGATGCCTGGTTGGAGTGGTAATAAGCCAGTGGAACATCTGGAATCTTTGCAGTCTCAAGTGAGCTGCTACTAATGGCATGCATTTGGTAAACATCCTGGGGACTGTGGTGAGACCAAAGTGCAGAACTCTAAACTGATAGTGACTGGCTCCTAGCCTGAAGTGGAGGAACCTTCATTTAGCATTTGTCCATTTTTATGTGGTAATACGCATCCTGAAGGTCTATTGAGCACGTCCAATTATTCTTCTCCAAAAATGGAAGAAGGGACTGTACTGTGACCATCCAGAATTTTCTTTGCCGAACTGATTTGTTCAACAGGCTGAGATCCAAAATTGGTCTCCAGTCCCCTGTCTTTTTTGGCACTAAAAAGAATCTTGAGTAAGTTTTGGACACTATCTGGTCTGGTGAGACTTATTGGATGACTCTTTGTTCTAGCAGTCTTTGGATCTCTAGGACTGCTGGTTCCCTCTGACTGGATGGAACATTGAAGATTTTTTTTTGGAAGTGGGAAGGAGAAAAGAAAAGGGAATGACATAACCTCTGGATATAATCCTCTGCACCCAAGTATCTGATGTGATTTCTATCCAGGCATTTTGGTGCAGGGACGGTGGTGGTGCTGCGGTAGCGTTGTCGCCTCACAGTAAGAAGCTGTCCGGTTCGATTCTCAGCTAGAGCGTCTTCTGCGTGGAGACATGCGTGAATGGGCATACCTTCATTGAAGGTTGTGCGTCAGGGCTGGTAACTCAGCATGTAAAAATCAACTACCAATCATTAGCGGACCGGAGTTCTGCTGTGGCGACCCCTAACTGGGAAAAAGCCGAAAGACACAAACATAAAGACCCCCTGACTCTCCAGAGGAAGGCAATTTGGCCTCTTTTCAGGAATACTGATAAGGTTTTCCAGAAAAGGAATCTCTGAAACCTGTAGCATAGGTGGCATCTTCCATCAGAGCTCTCTCCTCTGCCCCTAAGGGAACTTCCACCACATGTGTCCTGAAAAAGCCCTCTGGATTTTATGAACCACATTTTTCCACCAACTCTCTGATTCCTGGAAAAGGTTCTTTGAGGAGTGGAAAAATGCATTTCTCACACCTGGATAATGTTTCTCTAAACTTTGGACCAAATAAAGATAATCCATCAAAGGGTGCATTGATGAATAAAGACTTAAATGGCTCCGCAAAGTCACAAAATCACATCCAGGCATGTCTCCTTACGGCTACACTTGAACCCACTGCTCTGGTAGTCCCTTCAGTTGCATGTGCAATGAGCCACATGGATGAATTAGATACAGACTCCATGCTAGCTGAGAGGCAACTTTGTCTTGTACCTCCTCAGAGACAGCTCCTGCCAGGGTATCCAAGAAGTCTTTGATAGATCCCTTTGAAGCCTCGTGAAATGTGCCATTAAATTCAAAGACCGTAATGCAAAGGTTGATGAAGTGTAAATCCACTTGCCAAACCTATCCATCATCTGGGACTCTCTGTTCAGTGGATGGATAGAAGAACTTTCCTCGGCCAGTTCCTTTTTCAAGGCAACTGCTATGACCATGGCATCTACTGCTAAACCTTTTGACCAAAATTGTTTATCTTCTGGAAGGGATATCATTTTTTCTGGCCTCCTACAGATAGGTTCAGTGGAGTTGGGCACCTTCCACGCATGCTGAGAAATCAAGTGAATAAGTTCATCAGCAGGCAGAGTCACCCAAGAATAGATGGGGTGAGTGCAAAGAGCCTGTAGGGTTTTGGGACTTCCAATCACCACTCTGTTTCAAAATTTGCAGGATGTCTCCAAAGGAAATGTCATCTGGGTGTGATCTGGGGAACCCTTCCTCTTCATCAAAATCAGAGCCTTCAGTGATGGATTCCTGTGGAGAATCTAAGTGCTTCCTTTGTACTTTTTCTTCAGAGGGACCTCATCAGGGGGGTGGTCCGGTGAGGTATCAGAAGAAGGCAGAATCTGTATCTGACTCTCCTTAGGTTTAAGCACTCACTGGCCCAGTGGAGGTGCAGGCTGGATAACTGGACTCGAGGAAGGAATACGCTTTAATGAGGAAGAGGTCAACTAAGTGTCTAAGGCAGCCAAGGCTCTCTCCATAGCTTCGAAGGCTGTACCCGCCAAATCGGAAGGGAGCCCAGAACTGAGATAGACTGCCTCTGGACATTGGTCACTCCTCCCTCTGATGAGACCACCTCCAAGACAGAAGCTGGTGCTGAACTAACCCTAGCTGAACCCCAAGATGCAGGGATGCATAAAAAAATCTGGAGTTGACTCCTGTCCCTTGTGGCTGACTGGTAGATATGGCCCCGGGAGGTCTCTAGATCTGACAGAGCCAAAGAACTTAGAGCTTAAATAAGTGCCAAAGCAATGGGGTCTGTTGGAACTGATGCAGCTGATGCTGGATGACTTAAAGCTAAAATCTCTAAGGCCTCAGAGGAGGTTGGAGGAGCACCAGTCAAAGGGGTGAAAGAATGCTCGGCACCAAATGGGTCAGAGGTGAGGGTACACCTGAAATTCCTCTCACCCATAAAATGTTTTCCACCAGTCTCTCCATGTAAGTCTCTGTAAGGCTTTTGGTGGAACAGGTAGCGGACACTAAGGGAGACGTGGATCTATGCAACAAGACCTCAGGTAACTCCCCAGCAAAGGGGTCAATGGATGGAGAATACTGAAATCTCGGCACTTGCCAATTAGAAATACTTAGTGCCAAATCAGTTGATGACCAAGAAGTGCTAGGGGCTGGGACCTTTGGACGTGAATGTGGGGTTTGAATCTGCACTGAAGCACTTGTCAAAGGTTTAGCACCAATGGAGGGTGTTGGTGCAGGCACTTCAGTATCAACATCTGTAGGAGCAGAGGAGCTTTTTGGCACCAAGGTTTTAACTCTTTTGACTGTCACCACTGGAGAAGATGGAACAGACATGCCTCTTTTCCTGGCATTTCCAGAGGAAGAGGAAGAAGATGAAGGTGACGAGATGTCAGTTTTGCTTTTTCCAGCAGATATGGCCTCATCGAAGGCAGTCGGAATTAAACCTTTTAAAATAAGTTTGTTCTTTCTCTCTACTAAAACTCTGAGGCTAAAGCCATGACATATACTGCAATCGTCTTGCAGGTGGTGTGGTCTACGCAGTAGACACACAACTTGTATGAGTCTGAAGAAGGAATTTTGTGGCCACACTGCTGGCATTTCTTGAAGCCAGAGGGGCCTTCAGGTTTTTCAGCCATACAAAGTAAAGAAAAGTTTTCACTCACACCACACATGCACATGACAGAAGGGTGGAAGAATTACACAAGAAAAACAAGCACTCATAACCTATTTAAACACAGAAGATAGTCAAACATTTTTTTGAGAAGAATTTTAAAGAAAGGGTAGCGTACATTGAAGTGTACAGAAAGAGAGCTATCTATCAACAATGGTAGAAGATGAGGTGCACATAGTGTATGGGAAAAGGGAAAATTACCAACAATGGTAACTATGATCTGCACAAGTAAGAATTAAAGTTTAGGGAAAACTATAGAAATGAATTTAGTGTTGAAGAAGAAAGAAAAGGTGAAGTAATAAGAAAAAAATTTCCACTTAGCTCGAGAGCGAAGGTGAGTGCATCTCTCCAGGAAAGCAGCAAACGAGATCTGGAGTAACTAGGAGAGATGCATTGTGGGTAGTATTGAAGCTTGAGAATTTTTGACCTGGTGAGCTGTAGAAATGACTGAGATGGTACCAATTCTTGGAACCAAACCCATTGGTCAAGGATAAAATAAAGATTGACAACTTAAGATACAGTATTTAGTTATACAGCCTCATAATGTGATGCCTATAATGTGGCCCTTGTTTATGTTTCCATTTGTCACACACAGATATGTTTAAATCCAAACATATTGGTACTCAGGAAAAATATTTCCCCCTCTGCAGGTGCTGTAGTTTACAAGTATGTGATGTGCAGCTACATATGGGCAGGTTTGGCCATTGCTGCTTTGTAGAACTGTATGTTGATGACCTCAGTATATGTGTGTATGTCATTAAAAATCCTTCAGACATACAGCATACTATTGTTAGGCCAGGAGGTGAGTATGGATTTCTTAATATTGTATCATACATTTATGTAATGTGACCCATGACCCAGATCCATATATGTTAAAATCATTTGGGCGTGGATATTTTGCTATGATGGTTGTTTTGCAGATGCTGTTTCCTGCCATCACTGATGTGACCTGTGACATTAGCTGCTGAAGTACTGTTGCTGCTACTGCCTTGTTGCATGTCCTGGCTTCTAAGATGGAGGTCTCGCAAGAAAATTAACAAATAAATAATAGTTTGCACAGAGTGCATGTTAATGAGGCTAGATTTCACTGATGTCTATGAATTGCTTTGTTTTACTGAAGCTCTTCAGAGACATAAGGCCAAGACACATTTGACTTCACACCACTGGCATGCTATGTATGGCTGCTTATGCATGAAAGCTGGGCATCTATGCACATTATGCTATTTAGCAGACCTAAGCCATCCTATGCATTATTCAAAGTCAATTTTAGTGCCTGAAGCACAGCTTGCCATTTTATTTAACTGCATGTTATCTTTGATGGCTGCCCATTCTAGCTCCCCACTTAGAGCAGCTAACTGGAGTGCAACGGAAAGTAAGATTGTGTTGTACACCTTTCACAGAATGAATGCTAGGACACTGTGCATGCTGCATGCCCTTTTTATTGTGTGGATGTCTGCTATAATCTGCATACTGCATGCCCTTTTCATTGTGCGAATGCCTGCTATTCTCTGCATGTTGCATGCCCTTTTTATTGTGACTGTTCTCTGCATGCTGCATGCCCTTTTTTGTGTGGATGCCTGCTATTCTCTGCATGTTGCATGCCCTTTTTATTGTGGCTCTATTCGCTGCATGCTGCATGCTCTTTTTATTGTGTGGATGCCTGCTATTCTCTGCATGTTGCATACCCTTTTTATTGTGACTATTCACTGCATGCTGCATGCCCTTTTTATTGTGTGGATGCCTGCTATTCTCTGCATGTTGCATGCCCTTTTTATTGTGACTGTTCTCTGCATGCTGCATGCCCTTTTTATTATGTGGATGTCTGCTATAATCTGCATACTGCATGCCCTTTTCATTGTGCGAATGCCTGCTATTCTCTGCATGTTGCATGCCCTTTTTATTGTGACTATTCTCTGCATGTTGCATGCCCTTTTTATTGTGTGGATGTCTGCTATTCTCTGCATGTTGCATGCCCTTTTTATTGTGGCTCTATTCGCTGCATGCTGCATGCTCTTTTTATTGTGTGGATGCCTGCTATTTTCTGCATGTTGAATGCCCTTTTTATTGTGACTCTATTCGCTGCACGCTGCATGCCCTTTTTATTGTGTGGATGCCTGCTATTCTCTGCATGTTGCATGCCCTTTTTATTGTGACTGTTCTCTGCATGCTGCATGCCCTTTTTATTGTGGCTCTATTCGCTGCATGCTGCATGCTCATTTTATTGTGTGGATGCCTGCTATTCTCTGCATGTTGCATGCTCTTTTTATTGTGACTCTGTTCTCTGTGTGCTGCATGCCCTTTTTATTGTGGCTCTATTCGCTGCATGCTGCATGCTCTTTTTATTGTGTGGATGCCTGCTATTCTCTGCATGTTGCATTCCCTTTTTATTGTGGCTCTATTCGCTGCATGCTACATGCTGCATGCTCTTTTTATTGTGAGGATGCCTCCTATTCTCTGCATGTTGCATGCCCTTTTTATTGTGACTCTGTTCTCTGTGTGCTGCATGCCCTTTTTACTGTGTGGATGCCTGCTATTCTCCAGTAGATCTGCTGGCCAGGGTTACCTGTATTCCCTTAAGCAGACAACAATGCAGGCAGTGGTATAATGACTTGTGGTCTTGTTGTCCTGAAGATCTCTATGCATGGGAAACAGGGGTGAGGCAAAAAAAAACCTGAATGGTATGGCTTTTGCCACTTTCACTGTGTTTCATACTGTTTATTTAAGCTGTGTTCTGTCTTCAGATCAATGCTTCTGATAAAGTTTTGATCCTGTGAGACAAATCAAAACACCAGATTTGCACATGTGGACATTTGTATGTGTGCTCTGAGAAAGTGTCTGCTGGTGTTGCAGCACTGTGTTTTTTTCTGAGGTGGGGGTACAGATGTGGGGGTTGTGGACAATATTCCTGGTTTCTTAGTTACTCTACCTATGTGTTTGACTATAGCTTATTTGTTAGCAGTTTGGCACCATCTCAGGCTTCTACTTCACTGCACGTAGAAGTGCAGTCATACTTTTGCATGGTTGTCTGCTTCTCACACATATCTGTGTGTGATGCCTGGTGTGCCCATTATGTCTTTCAGCATGCAGAGAGTGAAAACAGAATACTGCTGGCTTGCAGAGGAGGTTGCAATTATTTTCACACCAGCAGTTGTCTGGACTGTTAATTCCTCATGTGTACTTCTACACTTGATGCTACCTTGGGAGCATCCACAATAATGGCACCTTTCCTTTTCTGCTTCCCCTTTGAAGGACATGATGGCATCACAGAACCACAGGAACTTCATCCATTGACTGACACAGTCCTGACAGAGGCTGTGGCTGATATTAGTGAGTGGAATGAAAGTGCCTTACCAGGATGGGGGTTCAAGCCTATCCTAAGATGGTAGCTCACCCCACTGACATGTCCTGGCTCTATCCTAACTGGAGTGAGTGGTGGAGGTGGAATCTGACTGAGCATTGACACACTGGGTCACCACACATCAGCCCCTCCTACAGCAGGCTGTGGATTTCCTAGACCAGGTGGCCCTTGTAATCGGGTCATAAGAGCAGGGTGTAGCTCATACCACTACCCCCAACCCAAGATTTCCATCTATATGGTCATAGCAACATGCCTTTAGAATGGTCACCTGTTGACATACTGACCAGTTACCAGCCGTTTGTCTGCCCTATGTTTGTCTGTGTGCAACCTGTGTGTCCCTCTCCTAAAGTGTGCCAGTCCATCCCTGTTTGCATGTACTGTTTCATGTTTGTTTGTCTGCCCATGCTACCTTCCCCTCCCAAACCTTTCTTTTTCCACTTTCCTTTTTATCCTTGCAATCTTTTCTGACTTTATATGTAAATAAAATGGAAACCCTATCCCTGCAAAAATATTGCAATATTTTCCCTACTTATGTTTGCCCTTCATGTTTTCCTTCTCTGTGTACCTCTTTCCTACTTTTCTATACTCCCTTCAATTGTATGAATATCACCATATTCATTAGTTGCACACAGGATAACACAGGATAACATATGTTACATGCTGTTTATATGTGGATCTACCTGCTGTAGCACTGGTATGAGTTCTCATGAGAATATGCAATGCAGCATGAGACCACTGCCTTATCATACTGCATAGCACCTCTTCTTCTTCTGCACCACTTAGCTGAAGTTGTGACTTTTCTGCTGTGGCATCTATGCTTTACCCAAGGTGTAGCAGTCTGAGTACCAAAGCAACATGTCCATGCTTAGAAATTCATGTTTGTTTCACATGACATTGTATTTTCTCTATGCAGTGCAAGACTTACACTTGTCTACAGTGCACATCTGTATAAATTATGGTCCTAATCTTCCATGGATTAGCTTTAAAGGAGTTATAGTCAAAGTTTCCTATTCACTATTACTATTACTATTATCTTACTGCAAACATACCAGAAGTTGTTGTAGGCTCACCTCTGTATCTGTCACCACCAATACTCTCCCGATGTTGTCATAAACAGGATCTTTCTCTCAAAATAAATATTTAAACATAAATATTTATCATTTGTTAACTGCATTGTTGACCATTTTTAGTCATGATGCAATTTATAAAAGCCAAGTAGCTTACTGAACAGAAAGAATTTTGGAAGCAGGAGGAAACTAGAGTACACAGAAAAAAAATATGCAGACACAGGGAGAGCACACATACACCACAGAGATAATAAAACTCAGGACTGAACCTGGTACACTGCAGTTGTGACTCAAAAAGTCTTTCTACTGAGTCACTGTGCTCTGTTTAGCCCTAAAGTTCACTTGTACTGCACTGCTCTATTACATTATACACAGTCCAATAGCAAATTCCTTTCATTATTTTCTGTCATTTAACTAATTTGATATTTAGCTCATTATTCTGAAGTTCACTCCATTTAATTTTCCCTTCAAATGCCTGTGAAGCATTATGTCAAAGACAATGATCAATTGCACATCCACCATATCCACAGTGTCCCCTCTAATGTCCTCCCTCCTCCCACACAACACCACCCCCACCCTACCTCAGCCCCTGCACACACACACACACACACACACACACACACACACACACACACACACACACACACACACACACACACACACACACACACTGTGATAAAACTATGTTATGCTGACTGGCGAAAACACCCCTATAAGGAAGTAGCTGAAATTGCTGATCCCTTCTATGAAACTGTTAATTATGAAATTCACCAATCTGCCCCATATAACTTTTCTTTCCTCAAGAGGGAAGTGAACTGACAGACTCATAACTGCTTCTTTATGTACCTGTTCTTGTACGACCTTTGTTTTATGCAATTCATACAGCTTATTGTATCTTTTGTAGGATTAGTACTAGGTTTTGTTTTCATAAAATAGTATCTGTCAAAACTTAATAGCATTTTGATTTAACCTTTCCCCAAAATAGCAGTATTTTCTCCAGTGCTTGGCATAGCTTATCCTTTTCATTATTGGGGAAACTCTTCCAGATGGAATAGACACCTACCTAGGGCTATGAAGCCATTACAGACAGAGATCATATTTCAGTTTTAATCTCTAAGAAAATAGGCAGAATCAGAGTTTTGTCTTAAACTGAAATCCCTAATCAGACAGTGCAGCTTTGGTTAATCTTTTTTTCAGTGCTAAAATGTCAGTTTAAACCAAGCAAGAGAAGCATCTGGAAAAGTGTGCAATTGATTTTGCTGTTCTGCAAACAGTCTGATGGCTCATTAGTGAATTGGGGTCATGGGGTTAGTATTTCTGAAAGTCCAGCTCTTGGGGAATGTAGACCTCTTTTTTGAGTAATGTATTTTCTGACAATTTAGTAATGAAAGTTTACAATGTGATCAGTGTGTCCAAACTATTCTGCAAACATGAAAAGGAAAATGTAAATGAATTAATATTTCTCCAGACTATCTAGTTCTGAACTAGGAAACATTAAGAATACTGAGCTATTATCTCTCTCTCACTATCTGTATATATATATATATATATATATATATATATATATATATATATCTATATATATATATATATATATATATATATATATATATATATATATATATGGGTCTACTACCATAGATCGAAATTACACTATTTCAAAATACGATAGCAGTATCCCACTAACGCGAAAGTGCACTTCAATGAAAGTGCACTTTCACGAAAGTCACTAGAACGAGTGAAGGGTTAGGTTTTGAGTTATGGATAGTGGATAGTTAGTAGGGCTATCCACTATCTTTAACCCAAGCTCTAACCCTAAGGTCCGTGACTACCGCACCACAGTGCAGGAAATTGTATTTCCTCAACTGAGCACTAGTTACAGACCTATTTCCTGTACTGTGGTGCGGTAGTCACGGATCTTAGGGTTAGGGCTTGAGTTAAGGACAGTGGATTGCCCTACTAGCTATTCACTATCCTTAACCCAAGCCCTAACCCTAAGGTCAGTCACTATCGCACCACAGTGCAGGAAATATCCATTTCGACTTAGTGACTTTCGAGAAAGTGTACTTTCGTTGAAGTGCACTTTCGCGTTAGTGGGACACTATTATCGTATTTCAAAATAGTGTAATTTCGATCTACGGTAGTAGACCCATATATATATATATATATATATATATATATATGTATGTGTGTGTGTGTGTGTGTGTGTGTGTGTGTGTGTGTGTGTGTGTGCGCGCTCACGTGTATATTTTGTATATGTGCTGAAGCACATTATTGTGGAAATTAATATATTGCAAGATATATATTTGCAAAACACTTACACCCCCACCAGATATTTTAAGGACAATTATTAAATTTATTAAGTAGATAATTAATTAGATCAGTTTTATAAACCTAAAAACAGGCACTGTAATAATACGTTTACGATAAATAATGTCATCACCTTTATAATTACTTTAGCAAAATATGTATATAGCATTAATTCATCCCATTCATGTTGACTAAAATCTGCAGACTGCACATCTTCAACCAAGGCCCCATCTGCCTCAGCTGGAGGTAGCTCAGGTGAATGTAAAAGATCCTGAGAGCTGGTTGATCTATTGGCAGCTGTTTCTTTGACAGCCTATAGATTGAAAAATTGTGCCAGAACACCTTTCAGAGACATTTGAGTTTTCCCTTTTCTCCACTGTTGTAAAATGTCAGTGTAGGTATATATAATTTTGGGAGCGTGGGAATGTCCCACCCCCTCACCCCCATGGAAGTGTTGGGTGCATGCTCTACTGTGAAAAAAATTGCCTCTAAAGGTTTTCAAAAGGTGTCACAGCATCATCTTTTTTTCTATCGGCAGTCAAAGAAATGGCTGTCAATAGATTAAAATGAGTCCAAAGATCCCACATCGCATATTAAAAAGAATGGAAGAATTTCCCCCAGTGTACTGGTCAAACGTTCCCTAATCAGTATGAATGCCACATCAGTTCTCCCCTGAAAGGGGGCTGCTGGCCTATTGATACATGTACAACAGCATAAAAAAAGTTATGAACTAACCATAATGTTCCATCTGTGTTGTTTATTTTCATTCCTCCTCACTGATGGGTTCGGATCCAAGATGTCTGATCTGACTCAACCACTGTAAAAGCTCATGGCAAGTTGAAATGCTCGAGTTTCTCCCTTACCCATAATGCACCATCTCCCATTACCTCAAATATTGCTTGCAAGCTATAAAGATGTACACTTATAACTTTATATGTCATATAAAGAGAGAAAACAAGGCGATGCCACATCTGGAGCTGGTAATGTTCGTAAGATATAACAAATTTGTTAGATCTGGTCACTCTTGTAAAAAGGGCAGTTGGGGGCTTGTGAGTAGGGAGTCAAGGAGGAATGAAAATGGGCAACAAAGATGGAACGTTATGCTAAGTACATAACTTCTTTATCTGATGGTGCCAATTTTTATTCTGTCCTTGACTGATAGGACAGAGTCCCTAGCTACCTAGAACCCTGGGTGGACTCAAGGAAGGATGTTTCTGAGCACCATTGAGCCAAAAGATGCCCTGCTTCTAGACACCAGCTCCAACTTATAATGAGAGATGAAGATGTGAGGGGAAGCCCAAGTTGCTGCTGGACTTCTATAGAAGTTCTTGAGTGGAAAAATGATAAAGCAACTACAGTGCTGGTTGAATAAGTATGTAGCTTGTGTAGCAAAGTCATACCCAATTTGTTGTAAATAAAGCAGATACAGTCAGTAAGTCATTTAGCTAAGGTGACTTTAGATACAGGTGAGCCCAAATTCAGATAAGCAAAAGATACAATTGGACATTCGTTTTGATAATTTTTGTTCTGTGTTGATTGAAACGTAATTGTCTATGTACATCTAGCAGATGTAACAAGTATTCTCCTTTGTTAGAATAAACCAGGAAGAAGACAGGTAGACTGATGTATTGATTAATGTTGGTGTGTGATACTAACTTAGGCAAAACAGATGAAAAATGAGATAAGGAGGCTTCACCGACAATGTTTGAATTTCTGAAAATTCATCTAGCAGAAGTGATGGCAATTAGGAATAAGGTCTGCTAAGACAAACATTTAAGGTCACAATCATGGGAAAACTTGAAAGGTGGAAGAATCAAGGACTACAGTACCAGTCTCAAATCTCACAGTGGCATGGGATCTTTAAAAGGAGGTTTGAGAAGAATTGTGCCATGTAAGAAGGCTTTACATAGCTTATGAGAGGCTAGTGAACAGCCACCAAAACCAATGAAGAAATTAGAAATTACTGCCAACTGGACTTTCACTGTTGAAGAACTGACCCCTTGGTTGAATAATAGCATCAAAAACTCCAACACATAACCGACTGGGGCCAAGAAAGGGTCTACATGCTCTTCAAGAGCCCAGTGTACATATCTTTTCCACTTAATGGCATAAAGCTTCCTCGTGGGTGGCTTAAGGGAAGACAAAAAGATGTGACAAACAGGAGAAGAGAGCATTGACTGTCTGGCTATTATTGGAATTGCAGAAACCAAGCCATCAGCTTGAGTTTCAGAAGGTCCAGATGTGTCATGTCCATCAGATGAGACAGGGGATCTGGAGCTGGGTCCAGAATCCAGGGTTGGTGAATTAAATGAGGCCACAGGAAGGGAAACCAAATTTATCAAGCCCAAAAGCAGGCAATGAGAATTACCTTGGTCTTTAACCTGGCAGCTCTCTGAAGAACTTTGGAATTAGGGGAATTGCAGGATATATGTAAAGTAATCCACGGGACCAATTGTGGAAAAGAGTATCCCTCAGTGACTCCCACCATGGAGGGATTAAGGCAAAATAGCTGCTGCACTTGTTGCAAGAGATCACACCAAGGCTGGCCCCACTTGTGTAAAATTAGTTCCGCAACTTTCTGGTTGAGGGACCATTCATGAATTAACACAATGCACTCGCTCAGCTTATCTGCTAGCATGTTGGACTTCCCCAGAATATGTGTTGCTAAGAGAAATCAGTTGGACGATATTTTCCATTGCCACACCATTAGTGCTTCTAAACACAGGGGACATGATCTGGTTCTTCCTTGTTTGTTGATGTACCAAACCACTGACATACTGTCTGTATTGCAATCATTCCTGATGGGGGAGCAGACTGAAAGGCTTGCAGCACTAAAAGCACTGCTCTCATCTCTAGTATGTTGATATGCAAATTGGCCTCTTTGGGGACAACATGCCTTGGACTGTCTTTCACAGGTAAACCCACCCCCCCACACACCCTAGCTGGGAAGCATCTGTGGTCACTATGGTCTTGGGCTGTGAAGGAACAAATGGACGGCCTGTAGTAGTTGTTCCAACTGGATCCATCACATCAGACTTTTCTTGCACAAGTTGATAATTCATATTGCAGCAGACAAGGGTAATTGAAGTATTGATCACCAAGATGCCAACGTCCACTGAAGAATCCACATGTGAAACTTGGCTAGTGGAACAAGGATTATTGCTGCTGCCACTGATCCTAGAACTTGAAGAACTAGGTGAGACGAAATTGTGGTACTGCAAAATATCTTGTTGAATTGTGACCTTAAAGTTTGAACTCTGGAAAGGGGAAGGGAGGTTACTGTTGACCTTGTGTTGAGTAGCGCTCCTATGAACTATAGAATTTGAGTTGGCTCTAGATTTGACTTCTTGAAATTAATGGTTATTCCTAACCTTGTGCAAACATGGATGATTTCTGCTCTTGCCATGATGAGTTGATGCCTGGTCAGTGCGGTAATGAGCCAGTTGTCTAAGCATACCTCCCAACTGTACCGAATTACTCGGTTTGTACCGAGTTTTGGGGTCAAATAATGGGGTGCCACAATTCCCGAGTGGCACCCCTTCATTTACGATTTTCCCGGCTTCTTTTTAAAAATGCTTTATTTTCCGCGTTTTGAGGTGACATCACATGCGCGATGACATCAGCTCCATAAGCCTGTCGGAATTGAGCTCTTCACGTGCATCGTGCACACATTTCAGGTGTTGAACACAAGCAGGAAGGAAATGTTTTGAATGTGAGCTGGAGGAAACGCGACTGACTTTCACGTTTTGAATGCGAGTGGGAAGGAAATGCAACTCACTTTCAGGTACACGACTGCTGCTCTGAATGGATCTACTGCTGTGGGAAAGAAACGTTTCCTTCACGACTGCCTCTGTGGGAAAGAAACAATGTCTGTAGCAAGAAACTCCCAAAAAGATGATAAGGTAAGTTAGATGAGCTCTTAAAGTCTCTTACGTCTGAAATGACTGGCAAGGAAGAACATCTCTCTCGCTCTTCTGTTACTGGATATAACAGCAGCTACAGGTCTTAAAGAGCAGTTTTTTCTTATTCTATAACCTCTCAAAATATACACTCTTGAACTTGTGTTTATTAGAGTTTCAGCATGTTTTATGTAAGTGTGAATGTGACCATTTTTTAATATTATGTTTTTTTTTTTAATACCAAGTAGATGAATACTGGCACACATTTGCACAAGTAGTAATCACTGTTTGGGTTTAGGTGGACTAGTATTTACCTGTGTGCGTCAGAGTTATACCATGGAGATAAAAACTTAGTGGTTGAACAGAAGCGCAAGCTGGCTATTTTGTCATGATGCCACCAATGGCTAATGCTTTTTTATCTTGGCTTTCCATTCATCCGTGCTTTACATTTTCTGCTGACTATTGCATACATTTTTTTGAGAAATTCCTCTAAAATTTTCCTGTATTTTTTGTGTGGGGATTGCCTTAAAAAATGGGAATAAACAGGCTGTGAATGTGACAACAAAATATAAATGTTAAGCTAGTCAATGCATGTTACACGTCTGTTACTGCAAAAACATATAAAACACATTGTAGCCCACACTTTCTTAGTGATCCCTTCATTAGACTAGCATGTTTATACAGCTAAGCTTCTTATGTAATCACCTTCAGTATAAACAGGCTAGTCGAACGGTGTTCAGTGTACAAAGCCACATGTTGTAAATATATTTAATAAAAACATTTTAATTTATAGCTAACCATTTTCTTTTGATTACAGCAAGTATTTTATCTGTTTACCTTTAATTTATTCATTATGTTATTTTTCAGAAGCATGCTTTATTTAATTTCCTTCTTTAACTATAGCTGTCATAAGTAGCAGTGTGACTTAATGTGAAACTATCAGGGTGATGTTCCTATTGAAAGTTAAATAACAGGAGGTGCAGTCCTTGGAACTGTGATGATTTAACTGCATGTAAAGGAAAATTATAGGCCAAGTGCCAGAATGATGTATCCGGCTCATTCATGACTGCTGCTTTTGAAAGGATATGCTGGAAAGAAACGACTTTTACTTAGGAACCGGTGTGTGTGTGTATGTGTGTGTGTGTGTGTGTGTGTGTGTGTGTGTGTGTGTGTGTGTGTGTGTGTGTGTGTGTGTGTGGTTGCCTGCTGTCTGTAGATTGCTGTCTGCTTTGTGTTTGTCTGTTTTGTTGGAAGTGTTGCTCTGGTAGGAAGATCCAAACTGTTCAAAATATAGAAAAAGATGACCAAAGCAAAAACAAGCATTATCTGCATTGTCTCTCTGTGTGTGATCCCAAACTTAGTGCTGGAGTATAAGTGTATCAATAAAAAGACAGACAGCATTCTGAACATGGTGCTTACATTCCTGTTATTGAGGACAAACACAGTTTCTGTGCATTTTCTTTAAAAGATGTGAATTTACTTGTTGTTTAGTTAGCCATGTATCTGTCTTAATAAAATTAAGGTCAAGAATCATTATATTAGAGCTTGTAGTTAAAAAACTTAGTATGTAAAACATTTAGGAACCTGGAAGTGCATGAGAACAAATGTTAGGTAAAAAGTTTTAAGTAAATCATGCATGATATGCTGTTTGCTATGAGAATGAGCATCACCTACTAAAATAAGTATGAACCATCTTTAAATATTTTAAGAAGCACAATCATTAAACCTTGAAGGGAATAATTTGTGTGGGTTCATTCTCTCTCGCTAACCTTGACATTTTGTAGATGAATGCTTTCCTTAGTATGCCTGAGCTGTGTCTTCGGTAACAAGGCTATTTGCTTGCTTACATTAGGGAAACGTGGTGAGATCCCTCATGTTGCAGGGTGTATTTTCTGTGGTGCTTGGTGTTTTTCACCAGTGTTCTAGTTATCTTTCATTGTAGCTTGTGTCCTGTCCAGGTGTAGCTTCCTGCTGAAAGAAAGGGTCTTGGATTTAATTATTGGAGATTAAATCAGTGCCAGTCTGGGAACATGGAGATGGGTGATGGTTTGGCATCATCATCTGACTTGAGGCTTTACTGACCATGGATTGAGGTTCCGGGATGAATGGCTGCTGGTAGAGGACTGTCCCCCGGATTCATGAAGCCCGGCGCAAGTCCAGCATAAGGCTTGCGCCGGCCGTGCGACGTAGATGTTAAGTAGACGTGTCATATGCATATTAATGAAGGCACGCAGCCGCTACAGCCACATGCATAGGAAACGTGCATGAGTGCAAGGGGCATATCAAAGTTGAGCAGGGAGGCATGTCAATGTCGGCTTATGAGGAGCAACCTAAACTGCTGAATATTATATTCCACCAGCAATAGTAATCATACCTATCAGTGTCCATGGAGACTGAAACGTATGCAAAGCAGAGTCCCTGCGAACAGAAAATGAAGAGTCAAACACAAATGCACGGTAGGGAATAAAGGGTCCCTACCCATGAACAAATGACAGGAAAACCGTGTGCCTGTATTCCAACGTAGTGTTGATAGCTATACCATGTGGAAGTGAAACGTATCAGATGTTAGCGCACCGCCAGTAGGTACGTCCAGTTCAACGGAGAGGGTCACCAGCCAACCCATAATTTGAGGGAGGGAACATAGCTGTGCAGATGTGTCCATAACAAAATACATGAGGAGAAATGTAGATATAGGTAGTGACCGTATGTCTGAATCATATCCCACAAGCCATGTAATAGTCACATACAAAAGGTATGTCCGTATTTCACATACCAAATGTGATAGGAAATAGCATACGCATGTAAACGAAACAGAAGGAGCATATAAACGAGCCATAACAACATGGACACATGTAGGCCGAAAGGAATAGTATGATCCGTACCATCGTCAAAGATAACCACCTGCCCCACTTTGCGAGCGACAGTCATTCTGTGGGCAGATGTGTCCTGACACAAACATGTAAAACTGTCAAATGTCCAGAGAATATAGGACATAACTCCTCCGTAGATGTCATGCAATAATTGCATTAAACATATTTCACTGGACGTATAATACATAAATGTCATAACAAACAGAATAATATACCGAAATGCTACAAGAATAAGCTTAGAGATAGGCAAGAGTTGTAAGTTCTATCTGCCAAACTGACCGTGGGTATGTGTCGGCCTGTAAAATATGCTGTGTTCACCGCAACTGTCACAGTAGAGTTGCCACCCTTACAAATGGCCAAAGTGGGACATGTTTGGTACAGACATCAGACTGTACAGGCCGACACATACCCACAGCCAGTACAAAGGACAGAACATAACTGTTTTGCCTACAGAAAAGCGTATTCCTGTAGCATTTTAGTTGCTTATTCTGTTTCTCATAACAGTCAGGTATTTCAGATACAGAATTAACTGTTTAATGCAACTATCACATAAAATATAAGAAATATGTTTGTCCTAAAATCTCAGGACATTTGCCATGTTGACAATTACATGTCAGGACACAACTGCCCAAAGAGGGACTGTCCCTCGCAAAGTGGGACAGGTGGTACCCTATGTCATACTGTGGCCAATTGAAAAGGTGGAAACACAACCGTTGACTATGGGGAGGCAATGTCCACAAGGGTCGGACATGTGTAAGGAATAGCTTGGACATAGGAAAAGGTGCCATCCTACCAATGAGTAGAACAGGCTGGCAAACTCAAGAAGTCAGCTGTATAATCCGAATGTGTATGTGACACAGTCGAACGGGTAGTACCCGGATACACCAACCAAGTAATGAAAGTGAAGTAAGGGCGTGTACCTATGTGCGTGAGGTATAGCATGTGGAAAGCAAACATGGCAGGGTAGTCCACACAACCATAAAGGTAACCGACACATGTAGGGTAGTCAATGTGTAACTCTGGCCGTGTCATGGGCCAACAACCAAAGTAGTGCTCTATGGGGTGTGAGTAATTTGCGTGTGAGGGGTGTGTGTTTAATGGTAAATTCCTCAAAGGCGATACTTGTGTCGTATGCAGAAAAGGTGAACCGGAGGTGTATGAGGGGGCAGTGGGTGAAGTGGAAAGAAACACAACTTCATGTAGAAACAGCTGTAAGACAAGCAGACAGGCCATAGTGTAGAACACAATCCCACAAACATATGAATATAGAAATATGCGAGACAAATGTATAGATACGGCACCATCACATACCCACAGATGGGTCCTGATGGAACTGGCCATAACAAACACAACACACCTGGATGCATAATAGCCTACCCAGCATACCCTCCACAACACACAACCTGCCACCATACCAGAACGTCCACCAAATCCAGCCGTACTTGGTCCACTGGTTTGTTGCAGAAACAGCTACACACAGTGACCCCTACGCATATGTAGTAGGTATTGTCACCCTAGGCAGTGTCAGGATTGCAAACCATGTATCCCCTGCAGGTAAACCCCCCTGCATATTTTTGTGCAGCCACAAAAATCTTTGTTATCTAACTTGTTTTGGTTTTGACCAATTTTTGGGATATCCCTCATGGGATGACCAACTTGTGTAAATAGTAGAATGGGTATGATGACATGATATCCAATCCAATAGATATCTGGACACAAGTCAGAATGTGCAGTGGAGGTCCATGACACTGTCCAACCCTAAGTGGGCATGCATAACCTACCACGCAGGATAAAATACCTTCCTGTGACGCACGTGTCCAGACACGAATAGGAGGGAGAATATAATGCACACATTTGCAAAGTGGAAAATGGCATGAGGGCGAGGAAGACACTACATAAACAGGTCAACTCTGATCAAGTGTGAGGGACACTGACTGTGTGCAGGCATGACTGACCATACCTGTCAACCTGTGTGAGCAAGATATCTGGACAGAGCCATGAATATAAGTGAGACAAAGGTCCAAAATCAGGGACAATCTGTAAACATATCTCTTAGAAACATAGAATTTGATAGAATAACAGTTTGCATATTGGCATTAATGTCTGGAGTATGAAGTCTGAAACCCAACTGCCTGTCAGCACGTTCCGACTGCAGTCTTTAATGCTGAGCTACTGCCGTGCCAGAGCACAACAGCGTATTACAGAGGTCCATGCCATACCACTCAACTGTCCGGATATTCGCAGAATGACTAGGGTCACCACCTGTCCCACTTTGCGAGTAACAATCCATCTGCAGGCAGTTGTGTCCTGTGAAAAAAATCAAGACATAGCAAATGTCCTGAGAGTTAATTTCCTAATTTACTTTAATAGTCACATAAAATGGTTATTTTATATATGAATCCTCAATATGCTATGTGAAGCAGCATAAGCAATTCAAATGTTACTAGAATAAGCTATTATATGTACAAAAAAGGTTAAAGTTCAGTACTATGCATTGGCTGTAGGTATGTTTTGTCCTGGAAAATCTGACATCTCTACAGAACATGTCCCGCTTTGGGCAGTCGAAAAGGTGGCAACCCTAAGAATGACCACGGGTTCGCCCCATAGTGTTGGTGTGTGCCTCCGACAATCTGCACCAGTGTGGTAAATAGCTGAGGATTGACATCACTAAATAATGAGAAATATCCTGAGTATAAGACTCCACAACCTGCAGAAAAGTCATGCTAATGCAAAACCTAGCATTCTATCAAGATTCTAAGCTTGTAAGAGCAATTGTTAAAATGTGTCCCTAATTGTCCCCACATCGTGTAGGTTTTGCGCAGGTTCAGTACTCTAAGAGGTTGAGAGGTATGGTCCATACATATTTACAGGAACAGCCCTTCACACTTGTGTAATGTACAACTGCATACCTGTAGTCACTTCATGTCCAAAAATAATAATCCCCGTATGACTGTATACAGGTAATAGTCAAATGTGAATGGGAACACCCCTTACCGTGGAGTATGGACTATAACAACCCCACCCATAATATGTAATGCCAACAGAATAAGCTGCTGACAGGTGCCCAAACACCCGTGTCTATAAACACAGGTAAAACTTCAAAATAGGGAGATAATCCCTGTCCATATGCTTCGTCTGACATTTGACCTCGGGCAGGGAAGTTCCGTTCACCAGGTGGACAAGCCTAAACCCAGATCACTACATGAACACCCTGGCATTCAAAGACCTGTATGTGGCTGGACTATATGCCTTGGTGTTCTGCATATCCTCGGAGTGATTAACAATGCAGCCGGAGTCCACAGCAGTAGGCAATAGGAACTGTGTAATATGTAGTACCGCCTTCTTCCCAGCAGGAGAATGGATGCCTGTGTCGTAGGTGAAGCGGTGAGGCATATGTTGATGTAGCTAAGTACTATGGGTATGCATATCAATGAGGGAGAACACCAATAGAATAGTGGTTCCGGTATCTGGCCAACTTGAATGCAGTCCCAGTTGACCTACGACCACTGCACATATAACTTGAAAGTGTAATGAAAGTGTTCGTGCAGTACACACATTTAAATATGTAAAGGTGAACGTGTATTTCGCAGTAGTCCGTAAACTGGAATACAGATATGTAACTGTTACGGTCAGAATTATGAAAGTTCACGGAAGCACAATTATCTATGAAACACATGTAACCCACAATAAGGATATGCAAGTGCACCTGCGCGTGTGTAATCTGCTCACAGAATAGAAAATGAATGGTGTTTTCCCCAAATTCTATGTACATGGCTCATACCTGTTAAACCCGTAAAGTACGAAACCGGACAAAGCCATGACAACAACTGGTACAAATAGGGACAATCCCCAGATATTGCCCTAACAAACATAGAAAGTGGATAGAATAAAAGGTGTGTCACTAGCATGGATTTTCTGAAGTGTATGAAGTCGTAACCTGAAATGTTTGTCATTATTTACCAACGTCAGTCTTTAATGATATGCCACTAACTTGCCAGATAGACACAAGGTTATGAAAAACGGACCAAAGATAAGAGGCAAACAGCTGTACATGCAGCGGAAATCTGTACAGTTGAAAGGTATGATATGGAGATATATATACACATATATCCACAGACATAATCCAAAGCAAATTACGAGATGAGGAATTTACAGACATATGTATATATGTACATATATAAATCTATACACACACGATACATGAAGTAGATATATGTCCCTGTACATATAACACATGTACATAAATAGGTCACGGTATAGCTAATATGGACAGACAGGCAGACATGCATGAAAGGAGAATACACCAATGGTTTCCAAACCATTGCCCGGAAAGTACCAGTGTGACAGGGCCTGCAAGTTCTACACGTTAAACATGAATATAGGTGTCCTTTGCAGGACCCCAAAAATTGATCCTGTACGAACTGCCAACCATCATTGATGCAAAAGAAGTCACACCTGCAAATACGATATAGGTGTACATGCAACAGTAGCAGGTGCAACGGTCATAACACATGGGTCGATTGAATGTATGATGTACGAGCTGATATCCGCAGAGTGGGGAGTGCTCGGAAGTGTACTCACACTTTATTATCGCTCATATTAAACATGTCTAATGGGTACTGTGGAGGTGTATCAGGTATGGGAATCATGGGTATGCAGAATTGGGCCAAGGTGTTGGTTGGAAAAGATCTATTAGGTACGCCCCATGGGAGTGATCAATATACCTATGTGGGTATAGCACACGCCTACATTCTCCAAAAAGGTGCAACCCATCTACTGGATATTGTGTAAACCATTGGGGGAAGATGTAGGGACCTATATCAGTGTCATGTAGGCGATTATCATGGAAGGACACACGTACGACCAATATGGTAACCATACCTGCCAGAATGTCAGAATAAGACAGCTGGACTAAGGCATAGTACACGACAGACAAATAGGGACTATATTAAATATACCTCAGACAAAGTCAGACCGTTGATAGAATAATTGTGTAGTCAGGAATATGAATGTTATAAGAGTTAGTGATCATGAAATAGAAATGTCAGTCATGATTACCTAACCACACAGTCCATCATGGCTTGCCAGCAATCTACCAGAAAGGCACATTATCATGACAAATGTAACAGAATCATAGGTCAAACCCCAGGGTGTATACCCATAATGTGTACAGTTGAGAGGTATGAAGGTAACCCGTCCTAATAAAATGTACAGAACTAGTGATACTAGGTGGACAGGTGAGAAGAAAGACGTCAGGACAAATGACAAAACATGTACAAGTCATAAGCATGTTTGTCCACAAATCTGAATTACAATGTATGGCCTGTGAAAGTCAATGTGGAAGGTTAATAGACTCAAAAGACATGTGTCCCTCAGGGTGTCATGCAGTGTCACCGATACAGTGTCCAGTCCCCCATACTTGTATGCGAGCTCTGCCACTGGTGGAAAGCGCAAATGCTGGCGTATACATAAGGTACATGATGGAATAATTAGTGTGGATAAGCACCTGTTGGCCTGTGTGAGGAATATAACCCAGTAGGTGGGTGTGTCCTGCAATAGGAATGTAATGGTAACTGGCCTGTGATGGTGCCATGTATTGTGTGTATTGGCATAAGGAAATTGATGCCGAGTATCAGAAACATACCTCACAACTGTACAAATGTGCAGATGCATGCCTCATATGTGTGGTATGTTCCTCTCACAATCTGTACCTGTCTGCCAAATACCTGAGAACTGACGTCATTAAATAAGGATAAACATATGTGTTTAAGACTCCAAATCCCTCAGAAAGGTCATATTAATGCAAAACCTATAATACTGTCAACTATCTACGTTTGTAAGAGCAATATGTAGAATCTGCCCCTATCTATCCCCCCATCATGTTAGGCTTTGTACAGATGTTTTGCACTAGGAGGTTGATAGGTATGATCTGAAACAGATACATGTCTGAGGAAACAGCATTATCGACTGCAAGATAACTCAGAAGGTATGAAAAGCGCTGAAGTAGGAAGTTCATCCGCAGGTATGTGCTGACATGTCAAATGACACAGCAGTCTACAGGAAGTACCTATAGGGTGTCACCTTTACCAATGATGACAGTGGGACATACCCACAGCCATGCATACACCACAAATAGACATAGCACACAGCAAAGCCTAGGCCATGATACATGAATCCTCTGGTGTGTACGGATTGAGTGAGAGTACAGCAAGGAAAGATGACTGCCAGGCTATTCAGCAAACACCTGCAGGGGCATGCAAGACCGCCCGTAACATGAACATTGCATGGACAATGTTGGGATTTGCAACATACCCCATTTGTTTGTGTAAGCTATGCAAATGATGTAATGATAGGGTTGCCACCTTTCCAAATGCCCAAAGTGGGACATTTGTGCTACAAACATCAGATTTTGCAGGGCAAAACATACCCATGGCCAGTACAAAGGACAGAACTTCAGTTTTTTGCCTGAATAAAAGTCTATTCATGTAGCATTTTAGTTCCTTATTCTGTTTCTTATAACATTTAGGTGTTTCAGATACAGAATAACTGTTTTATGCAACTATGACATAAAATATAGAAAATAATTTTGTCCTAAACTCTCAGGACATTTGCCACTTTTCTCACATTTTTTTTGCAGGACACAACTGCCCAAAGAGGGACTGTCCCTCGCAAAGTGGGACAGGTGGTAACCCTACATAATTATGCGATGCATAAAACAATAAGCTGTCCGTGCAAGAGCAGAGTTATGTGCAGAAATGCACCCGGATGTTATGCGACTAACGTTATGCACATTGCTAAATGGAGCAATGACAGCTGCAAATACAGTATGAATACAATTGAAGAAGCATGTCAGTGTCCAAGTCCAAGGCCAGTGGTGGCTTTGTCCATTGGATATCAATGAACCAGAAGTTGTCCTCCCCCGATCCCTGGTGTGGAAGCGTAGCGCAGTGCCACGAGAACGTGCTGCGCTTCAAAACAAGACATATAGATAATATACATACAAAATGTAGGTTTAGTTAGATATTAGTACGCCATGCAGATGAATGGCAAGCTGGAGACAATATGGCTACTGCATACTGGTACTTATGTGTGGAAGCGCTCTGTCAGAGATGTAATGAAGCATTTGTAGGCAATGTGAGGCAAGTGAGGCTGAGGATAGTGAATTACAACATGTCATGCCATATGGGCCAAGCCTCTACAGTTTAGTGTAGGTTAAGGGGACTATTAGAGTAGAAGATAGGTGACAACATGAGTGTGTATGTACAAAACACTGTAACCTCACTGGAGCAGTGTCACATATGTGCTGTCAGTACTCAGCGGAAGAGACGTGTTATGAGCTATCCTAGGGAATGTCAGGAGACTGACAATGTACACCATGGATACCACCTATGTGACCTGCAAACCTGCCCACAGTGTGTCCGTGCCCGTGCATGCCAGTAAGCCCGAGTAAGCATGTGTGCGCGTGTGGAAGAACGAGTAAGCTAGTGTACGAATGGTGAAGCCCGTGTAATGTCGTGTATGCGTTTGTAAGCATGTATACATGTGTACTACACACATCACACACGTACTGCACACACAGACACACAGGCTGCCAATACTACACACATCAGTGAAATGGCACATGGATGGAGACTACATCATCAGAAGTAACAGTGCTGTAAACTATGCTACAGTGATGGTCATAGCTGCAATGCATCATGCCTGCTGAAGTACACCTGGAAGTAACACACTGTGTGTTAACAGCATGCTAACATCAATACAGTGGAATAAAGCCACCGTGTGCAGCAGCACCAGGTTAGTCAGATCCTACATCAATGTTACACATCACAGGTGGTGGCACAGGTGACATCATATGCACAGGGTGTGGTGTTAACATGTCCAGAGCTGTCACAGAGCCATCCAATGTACACATAGGTGTGTGTGTGTGGGGGAAATTGGTTATTGCATGGCCCAATGGTGGTGCAATGGGTGTGTGTATGTGATAGCCGTAGCTGTTTGTGGTAAGTGTGTGTGTCTGCATATACACAGGTACAGCATGTGTCAGCCATATACAGGAGGCTGTGGGACAGTCACAGACCATACCTGCCAGGCTGTAGAGATCCCCATTACTGGCCATGAACACCCTTCCATGCATCCAACACAACTCAGTCCTGCACCTGTCAATGTCTACACATAAAGTCCTGGGATCTGTACCACAACCTGTGGATAAACGTGCATCTGTAATGTTAACCTGAGGTGCATAGAATTGACAGTTACTACAGACGGATATGAGACATACTCACACTCCAGTGTAATAACCACTGCTGACTGTTGCCGAGATCTGCATACTTCCAGTCAAAGGTGCTGCACTAAAATTGTTTCCAATGTAATACCTAGCAACACAATAACCGGTCACTACACATGTATAACCCACTATCACAGAGCCATAGCAGATGTACATACATCCATGGTGCTCACGTACAGACAATGCAGCAGAGTCGAGAGTGATAATCCCAACATACATATCTATATACAATATACATTATATATATATATATATATATATATAGCCATATACATACATATATAGATATATATATATATATATATATATATAGATAGATAGATATATGTAGATAGGTGCATACACACACACGCACACACACACACACACACACACACACACACACACACACGTGGCAGGGTTGGGAGCAGAACATAAATGTAAGCAATGTACCACACGACAGCATCACGCAGTTACAAAACACGCTACCGTGATCAGTGGATCACATGATTTACACAGGCACACATCTAGCCTGCAGACAGCAGCATCAAAGGCAAAGACGCTGCACGGATGTTATGGAGAGTGAATACTGTAAAAGCAATGTACTGTTGTCATGCAGCTGGAAACACACACACACACACACACACACACACACACACACACTTGGCAGGGCTGGGAGTCAAACATACACCTAACTACCCTAACACACTACAGCATGACGCATTTACAGAATGTGCTGCCGAGATTACTAAGCACAGCAGTCCCAGAGGCAGTCATCTAGGTGCGTGTCATCATCCGCAAAGCAAAGACGTTGGTAGCAAACTGCTGTGGTGTGCGGCGACTAAAAGCAATACTGCGTCCCCAGGCAGACAGGAGCATGCGCACGAACACACACACACACACACACTTGGCAGGGCTGGGAGTCGAACATACACCTAACTACCCTAACACACTACAGCATGACGCATTTACAGAACGCGCTACCGAGATTACTGAACACAGCACTCCCAGAGGCATACTTCTAGGTGGGTGACATCATCTGCAAATGCAAAGACACCAATAGGGAATGTATGTGGTGTGAGGCATCTAAAAGCATTACTGTGCCCCAGTCAGTTGGAAACACACACACACACACACACACACACACACACACACACACACACAAAGGGCTGGGAGTCGAACATACACCTAATTACCTTATCATGCTACAGCATTACGCATTTACAGAACGCTCTACCGAGATTACTGAGCACAGCACTTCCAGAGGCATACTTCTAGGTGGGTGACATCATCCACAAAGGCAAGGACGCCGATAGGGAATGTATAGAGAGTGAGCAGTCTGAAAGCATATTACTGTCCCAAGGTAGACGTAGACAAACACACTGCAGTGGTATGATCGGGGCAACCAAATATCTACAGAGCACTACAACAACACTACATAGATTCTGGACGCGCCACAGACAGTACACCCTTCAAGACAGCAAGCAGTGTGTTCAATGTAGGCATCCATCGTGACATTGAAAATGGACATCTGTTGCCTGGATGACCACCATCGCTATACAGGATGTCAATGGCCATGCCCACATGCTTAGTATCACATGTCTGTTTGGAATGTACTGTGTGTCCATCTACACAATGGCATACTGGGCATGCTCACACACTTAGCAGTTGCAAAGGGCCGTCTTGCATGCACACGGATTCAAAACATGGAAGGGCACAGTATGGTATTATTGTCCCCACGTACATGAAGGCCACTCACATGTATTGACCAGTACACACACAGGAGCTATCACAGATGTCTCAGGTGCATATCACAGAGGTACACATCACAATCTACAATGTAGCCCTCCAACATCACCATGTCTTTGGACCAGCAATACACAGCCATACATTAACACAACACCGTGTGACTCATGACCAGTGCACTGTACATAGGTCTACAGCAACTGTGCAGGCTACACATGTACCGACAGGGTTCCATCATATGTTATGCATTGCAATAATACCACTGTACATAACCAGGTCAGCTCTACACATACCAGGGGCCCTGGGTCTTACACAGCTGTGACAGATGACTGTCGCTGTACACCAATGAACACACATGTTTGGCTATGTCATACATGTAATTGCAGTGGATATGTGCATGGACCACACACACAACACATATGTACATAGCATAGATTTTGCTGTACTCCATGCAGACAAGTTGCTACAGCAATCATATGCATGCAAATGGAAGGTGGGTCCATGGCTGTTGAATGCTAACAGTACATGAGGCAGCAATGTTGACTGAGGACACATTCCATCTGTACTAGTTACCCATGACACCCATCATATCATACAACAGTCCATGTGTTATGTATGTCAACACACATGTCCACCAATTGCAATGCATACAAACATGGTTACATGACAGGCATGTAGGACCAACACACATGTACAATCTGTAGTGTGCATGCAACTACCATGCATGTGCAGTAGCTGATGTAAGTAACTAATCTGTGCCTAACTACAGCATGCAGTTGCAATGCAGCCCCATCATTGACACCTGTATATGGTGACATACTGACAGTACGGTAGGATGTACAGCAGTTATGGATGGATGTGTGTACATAAAGTGGTGATCCACCTGTGTAGATGGATGTTTGCCGGGGATGGCTCACAGGTGTGTCACATGCCATCCTACCATTACATGTGCAAACAGTACACTATGTTACGGTTACTTGACGGTGGAGACATAAAACCTACACAGTGGTCAGGTGTCACCGACAGTACGTCACTTGACACCTGTAACACTTACATCCTCCCGTGTGCATATAGCAGCACAATTGCTGAAGGTAGTGTTGGTACACATAATGCAGCCAGTACTGCTGCATATCTGTCAGACGTATCGTCATATAGCAGGTGTATCATTCACAGTACTGCTATGTGTGTTTGCTTGTGTGACCATATATGCCACATATGGTGGGGAATACATCCCAATTGTTACACACCCCTGTACACTGTTGTAGAGATCTGTACATACTGCAGTGTGGAAAGCATAATTTAGGCAGGTGTGGTGTGTGTATCACACACATCAGCTATCCATATGTGTATGACATTTGTGGTCTCCACAGTGTGTGTGTGTGTGTATGTAGGTATGTATGGCTGTCTGGTGCATGGAGTGAGGGTGTATGCTACCATACAGAACACACAGGATCCCTAACCCCTCATGGTGGTGCAGTCCACTACCCTGTTGATGAAATTGGTCTCAGCCGCACTGGCTACCTGTACATGTTCTTTCTCTGTGTCGCGTCATGTGGGTTCACAGTTCTCTGACGGTGATGACCACATAGTCAAGGATCCTAACCTCAACACTATGGGGTGTGCGTTATAGTGTTGTTGACCCCGTGAGTGTGAGCATGTTCCTGTAATGTGACAGGGTATTACTGCTACACAGTGAGGCCTCATGCTATCAAGTGGCCTCTAACATTATCACTGGCCAGACCGCTGTGTATAACCCCTGCACCATGTCAACATACCTGTGATGTGACCTGGTATGGATGTCACATCTCTAGCCACTGTAGCCTATTAAACTGCCCACATGCTTCTGGATCAGTATATGTGTTGACATCTGTGTTATGTTAGACCTTCCAACAGTCAGGCTGAGTCTACGTCTAGCATGCTGATATTGCCATATGTGCCTGTGAGTACTCCACAGTTACACATGGGAGACTGCAAACAGTGCTACCTGTAGGCACATGCAAGTAGACCATAAGGAGGGAACCAGGGCATCATTGCCAACATGCTGTTACTGTTGTTACCGAGACGCATACTGTGAACATATAACAATGCATGCTAAACCTGTACTACATGGTATGTCTGGTGCGTGTCACCAGTACACAGCTAATGTAATATACACTTCTCTCATTATTCACACACAACTAATGTAATATACACTTCTCTCACTATTCTTACACAACTAATGTAATATACACTTCTCACTATTCTGTACACCCTGTGCATCAGACCATTTGAGCATGTCCCTGCACCAATGGTGTGGATGACAGGGATGCAGCACAGGCTTCATCATATGCACAGGGTGATAATGTTTGCAGGGGCATAGGCTGCACCAATGGATGACCTCTTGTGTGTGGGTAAGGGCCAGTGATATGATTGGACATGACTGTTCAGTATGCATGTGGGTGTTGTGGTGCCCAGAAGCTGGCAATAATACCCTGTGTAGGCCTCACAAAAGGCAGAACTGTGTGCACACATAGTATTATTGACAGCTCCATATTGTACAGACCAGGTTGTACAGCTCACTGTGTCCGGCCACGGCCACGAGACCTGTGCCTGCCAGGGGTTGCACGGGAACTACCAGGCGGAGGTACAGCTTGGCTACTGTCCAACGACACATGTCCACTGGAAATGTGTCCCCACTGGGAACGTCCAGGGCCACGTCCATGTGGCCTGCTGTGTCCTGGTGTGGACAGTGCAGCACCAGCTGCACTGCTACTGCTACCAGCACTATGGGAGCGGGCATGTGAGGTGGCACTCTCACGTTGACCTGCATTAGATGGTGTAGCTGGCCTACATCCACGTGGCCTATGCCTCACTCCTACCAGATGTTCCAGCACAGACAGCTCACGCTCGCGGATTGCCATGCCACAGTCAAGGATTCCGACCATGTCACCCAATCACCTGTCCAGAACATCAGCAATCTGCTGTTGAGCATTTGCCAATGCCTGGATGTTGTTATTTAGGGTGTGGATAGCAGCCCTCTGCAGCCTCTGCCCTTCTCTGTTCTGCCATTCAGCACATGCATATGCCGCCATTACAGTCTGGAACATGCGTCTGGTGATACCAGCCACTGCGCTCTGTCCTGCAGGTGCATGTCTGCCAGAGGTCCTCCTATGAGCAGCACCGGCCACATGCCTGTATGGCACATCTGCAGTCATTACACTGACACCATGGTGTGTAGACACACCTTCTGTAGCCACCACATGTTCCTGTTCCACGCTAATAGACACTGACTGTCCTTCCTCTATGGCCACTGGTGATGCGGTATGTGTTGGCAGCAGAACTGTGTGCAGGGATGAGGGGGACATAGCTGGGATGGCAACCATTGGCACAGATTCAGCCCCTGACAACCCTGCCTGTACCTCATGCATATGTAGTAAGTATACCTCCCTGGGGTGCACACTACAGCAAGCAGGTGTCATATCAGTAGCCATGCAGTTCACACAATCATGGTAGTATGCATGCATCCCCGTGATACACCATGTGGACCAGAACAGGATAACAGTACACATGGCTGACGTGACCTTGACATGTAATCTGCTGACGTGTGCATTAACATGCATACATGTCTGACACAATGGTGTCCTGACACATGTACAGCATCGTAATGGGCATCACATTGCGGTGTTGTCTGTATGCCCTACAGATAGAATGCATGTTTAGCATATGTGCATGAGCATGGAAGGGTAGTGTGAGCCATCTACATTGCTATGCAGTGTGAAGTACAGACACTGTGTCATTGCATGGCATCATGAGGCATCTATATTGCTGTACAATGCATAATATGTACACATTGCATAGCCATAACTGCATGCATACCCATGACATAACTGTGGAGTGTGACCCACGATGCTGAGGTGTATACACACCAAACCATGCTGTGTCAAGTGACAGGTCAGTGGAGGACCTACAGATGACACCCCTGCACAACAACTACAGGGTCTTAGCTGCCTGGCAACCATGTCCACACATAGTGGACATGTCAATTTACCATTTCCCACATGACATTGATGTACCACACACACGATGTGCACAGCTAACGGTGATGTCCTACAACAGCAAGGGAAATGTACAGTATCTGTGCCCTGATGTGGTGTCAATGTCTGTGGAAGCTGTACAGGTGACTACTGTCATGCTATGACAAGTCGTGATATTGAACAGATCTTATATGTTAGACTTCAGTGACACCTCCACTAGCTGTACACAGGCTTTTAGGATGTCCAGTGTACCACATCAACTGTATAATCAGTCAACTAAGGCTATAATTGGACCATGTGTGGACAATGTGCAACAGGGTGTGTACACATCACATCTACTGTGTGGCTACATGTCTCTGGCCATCCCCCATGGCCATGTGTGCACATGTGTTGACCAAATGTGTGTGATGGCCATCTATCTCACATGTCTGTGTCGTCTCATATGACATACACCCATAGATGTCAGATATGTCACCATCCACAGGGCTATGCAGACAACGGGTTGTATGTTTGGTATGTGGGATATGGGTCATGGGATAGTGTGACAATATTGCAGCCAGAACACTACGTGTCTGGGACATGTCAGATGGCACATCACAATGTGTGCACCCAATGCAGGGGCATATAACACAATGGTGACACCTGTGGGCTGCCCATATCACAGCTCACTGTGTGGTACTGTTTGCATACCACACATGTTGTTCCAATGCATACTTCATATGCCTCCATTGTAGAACATCTCCACCAATGTATGCACAGCTGATCACACATGTAGCAATGGCAACTACTGTGGTTTCAAGTCGGTGTATCATTTTGTTTGTATATATTGCACATGGGTGGCCTGTGTGAATGATGGGTGATGCGACCTGTATATTGTGAATGGAACAAACATCAAGTCTGCAACTGTTAACTGGCCACATGGCAAATAGATCTATGTTTTAACATGCCTGATACTGATGACAGTCTCACCTGCAATGGAATCATGTCTGTGCGGCATGCCAGAAGTACCTGTATAGGGGTGACACAGCAGTATGAACATTATCCCTGACTGTCTGACACATTCGCCTGTATAATAGCATATAGTATGCACGTGTGCATACACAGGGTAGCATGTGGTCACTATGGTCTTGGGCTGTGAAGGAACAAATGGACGGCCTGTAGTAGTTGTTCCAACTGGATCCATCACATCAGACTTTTCTTGCACAAGTTGATAATTCATATTGCAGCAGACAAGGGTAGTTGAAGTATTGATCACCAAGATGCCAACGTCCACTGAAGAATCCACATGTGAAACTTGGCTAGTGGAACAAGGATTATTGCTGCTGCCACTGATCCTAGAACTTGAAGAACTAGGTGAGACGAAATTGTGGTACTGCAAAATATCTTGTTGAATTGTGACCTTAAAGTTTGAACTCTGGAAAGGGGAAGGGAGGTTACTGTTGACCTTGTGTTGAGTAGTGCTCCTATGAACTATAGAATTTGAGTTGGCTCTAGATTTGACTTCTTGAAATTAATGGTTATTCCTAACCTTGTGCAAACATGGATGATTTCTGCTCTTGCCATGATGAGTTGATGCCTGGTCAGTGCGGTAATGAGCCAGTTGTCTAAGCATACCTCCCAACTGTACCGAATTACTCGGTTTGTACTAAGTTTTGGGGTCAAATAATGGGGTGCCACGATTCCCGAGTGGCACCCCTTCATTTACGATTTTCCCGGCTTCTTTTTAAAAATGCTTTATTTTCCGCGTTTTGAGGTGACATCACATGCGCGATGACATCAGCTCCATAAGCCTGTCGGAATTGAGCTCTTCACGTGCATCGTGCACACATTTCAGGTGTTGAACACAAGCAGGAAGGAAATGTTTTGAATGTGAGCTGGAGGAAACGCGACTGACTTTCACGTTTTGAATGCGAGTGGGAAGGAAATGCAACTCACTTTCAGGTACACGACTGCTGCTCTGAATGGATCTACTGCTGTGGGAAAGAAACGTTTCCTTCACGACTGCCTCTGTGGAAAGAAACAATGTCTGTAGCAAGAAACTCCCAAAAGATGATAAGGTAAGTTAGATGAGCTCTTAAAGTCTCTACGTCTGAAATGACTGGCAAGGAAGAACATCTCTCTCGCTCTTCTGTTACTGGATATAACAGCAGCTACAGGTCTTAAAGAGCAGTTTTTCTTATTCTATAACCTCTCAAAATATACACTCTTGAACTTGTGTTTATTAGAGTTTCAGCATGTTTTATGTAAGTGTGAATGTGACCATTTTTAATATTATGTTTTTTTTTAATACCAAGTATAGCTGGAGTTTTTAAGGTGGTCAGCGTAGGGCATCTGCTTTAGGCCTGTCATTCTTTTAGTGAGGTATTTCTGTGGCCTTTCCAGTTGTTGCAGATGTCTTGAGAGGTACATACCAAACGGGGCATTGTATTCTATAATGGGTCTAATGAGGGATGAGTATAGTGGGACAATGACCTCCTTTTTTCTGGATGAAAAGCCCTTAGTGATGAGGTGTGCCACATAGAAGGATTTCCTGACTGTTGTGGCAATGTGGTTATCGAAGGTGAGACCACTGTCCACCTGTGTCCCTAAGTCTCTTATCAAACTTTCGGTGTTTAGTGTACTGCCACCTATATGGTAATTCACGGATACATGTTTTTTCCCAAAGGGGATAACTATACATTTCTTGGCATTGAGCTTGAGCCCATGGCTCTGGCACCAAGCATCTGTTTCTGTAAGGCCCTTTTGTAGAGTATCCAGCTGCAGTACAGTAGACTCCCACTTATCCTTCCTCTTTTTAACCGACCATCAAATTTCTGCCATAACAGAGAAAAACAATACTTCTGCCTCCTCCAGGCTAAATAATGACAGACATTTGAGTTTTAGACTTCATATTCATTAGAAAAATGCATGCCAACACAAATTGTTTTATTCTAGCTGATTTATAACCTATAAATGTTATTTTGTATGCTTTTTCTGATTAACCACCCATTTGTTTATCCAGCCTAAGGTCAGGTCCCAGCGAGACCAGATAAGAGTAAGTCTACTGAATTGATTGTAACATGGGTGAGTGCAAAAGGAAAATTGGGGGAGAGGAAGGGCGTGAACCCCTCCAGTGAGCAAGAATAGCCCTAACAAAACCAACTCGACCCTAGAGATATTGTAACTCAACATGTGGTGCTTGTTAAAGAGTATTCACTATGAAGCCCGGTAAATGCTTCTAAAATAAGGGTAGTATACAATCCTTTGAAAAAAGCTCTAGAAAGAAGCTCTGGCAGAATAATTTTACAGGAAGGAAGCTCTTATCGAAAGGTGTAACAAAAGGAGATAGCATTTAAAAATCAAGAAGAAATTGCTTCTTGAAACAGGCAATCTAAAGGAGTCTAGGGTGAAAAAGAAATGAACTGGTCTTGAATTCCTAAAAGACAGCCTTATCCAGTAGAATCTATTTCCTAAAAAGACTTAGCCTTATCCAAGTAGAATCTCTCGGTTGTCTATACATCAAGGGTATGGACCACACTCTCACTGAAAGATTGTGAAGAGAATGGTGGTGTAGACTGATTGAGATAACTTTCGTTAACACCTTAGGCATAAAGAAGGGTTGGTGCACAAAGACATCTTATCCTTATGAAACAATACAAAAGAGCGAACAGGTTGTAAGAAGTCTGCAGCTCAGACTACCATCTGGCAGAAGTTATAGCTAGTAAAAGAACAGTCTTCCAAGAACAATTTGCTGCAAGAGAGACTGAAGCAACAGGCTCAAAAAAGGGCCTGAGTTAGCTTTTCCAAGACAACCAGAGTTAAAATCCAGGAAGGAGGAACAGGAGGTTCCTGGAAGGGTCTTAAATGTAGGACATCTTTAAGGAATTGTTTGGCCTCAAATCTAAAGCTAAAGGGGAATAAAAGGCAGACAAGCAGAATGGCTGATAAATGGACCTTAATAGAAGAAGTAGGCCAATCCAGTATTGAGCAACTCACACAAATAAGAAGAGACAAAGGAATATCCACAGTAAAGTAGGCCAGGTGACAGAAAGACACCCAACAGAAAACCTCTTCCATTGGATAATTAGGATTTCCTAGTAGTACTGGGTTTCCTGGCCTCCTGCAGGAACAGTATAAAGGTGTCTATGAGGAATCAAAATGCTATCACCCACGGTATCAATTGAAGAGTGGACAGGTGGGGATGGAGAATCCCTTGTCTTGTGTATGTCCCACACTGTCAGGTAACTATGGTGATTGCCCTTGGCTAGATGCAGTAGAAGAGAAAACAGTGTTGTCATGGCCAAGGTAGGGGGTCAACAGTCACCCCATGTTAAATTTTGCACAGGATTTTGGAATTAGGAAGGTGGAGAGAATGTATAAAGAAACATATCTCTCCAAGGAAAGGACTTAAGGTCATCCGCATTCCCACACTGCAGAGGACATGGGACCTCTAGCGCACAAAACTGAGGGGAAGTTGTCTGTTCAGAGGGGATGCAAGAGAGATTTGCCCAGGAGTACCCCACTGGTGGACAATGTCCCAGGAAACACATCCTTGTAGAAGCATCCATTCATGGGTTGAGTTAAGGACATGCTCAGACTGTCTGCCACTATGTTCTGACCTGAGGGGATGTAAGCTGCCTGAAGAGTCAGCTTGATATTTTACAGCAGATCCCAAACCAGGAGGCCAAACAGCAAAGGAGGTGAGATGTTGTCCCACTCCCTGCTTATTTATATACCAAATAACTGTGGTATTGTCTGTGAGATACCTTGAGAAGCCCTGGAGTGAAGAGAGTATGAAAGGCCTGAAGAGCCAGCAGAAATGTTCTCATCTCTTTGACATTGTGTAACGCTCCTTCTGTTGGCAAGGTGACCATAGTCCTTGAACTTTTTGAGAGCCAAAGGATGCACCCCATCCCACATCTGAAGTGTTGGTGAAGGAGTTCTAGAAGTGGAGATGGGGGAATAAAATGATCAATCCTGGATTTAGAGATAACTGCTGAATCCACCAATAAAGTTTCTTGTGGAGGCAAGGAAGAGAAGAGGAACTACAAAATCTAGAGGTGGTGAGCATGTGAGCCCAAGAGCTGACCTCAGGCTATCACTGAAACTTTCTCATGTGTAGCTTAACCCAGAAGAAGCTTATCGAATGGTGAATGCCATAAAACCCAGGGAAAACTCTTAGAAATTCTCTGGCTATCACGTTAGATGCCAGAGGGAGAAAGTTTGGAAAAAGAAAATAGAGTTAAAGCCTTGGGAGGAGGCAGAGATGCCAACATAGACACTGTTTGGATCTTGCATCCCAGGAAAAACTTGATCTTGAGAAGGGTTCAGCAGAAGACTTTGGGTAATTTACTGTGAACCCTACACTTAGAAGAAGAGAGATTACAAATTGAAAATTCAGCAAAAGGGTCTCTGGAGGAGGCTTGAATCGAAGATCATCTAAATAAGGAAAAGTTGGATCCCCCTGAAGCCTGCAAAGGCTATGATGGGAGCCAGGTATTTTGTGTATACTTGAGGGGCAGTATAAAGACCAAAGGGCAAAGCACAGAACTGAAAATTCCAGGAAGCTTCCATCACCCAGAATGATACCACAGTACAAGCAGAAAATTATTGATTTCAACAATTGGCTAAGTTTCTGGTGTCATTCTAAGGGGATCCAGTATCTGTCTGCCTGGGATGACATGATTGGCAGACCTTGATGCTTTGCCAGTGATGGCCTGCATCTGTCACCCCTGGGCTTCCAGATGCTGGCCAAGGCTCTTGCCACCCCTATAGTGCCTTTTTAGTTGGTGTTCTAAAGACCAAATTACCACCATAACAGCTACAAGCTAATGCAGTCTGAGGATCATGCTGCTCAATGCTAGAAGTCTAAATCTCAAAATACACTCACTCAAAGCACTCCTTAAAATGGAGAACCTTGACATTTTGTGCTGTAACAGAGACCTGGTTCAAGGCAGCAGAAAGAACCCCTGCACTACCAGGCTATAACTCATTCCACACCTTGGCCCCAGAACTTGGACAGACTCTCCAAATGTGGTGGTGGTGTTTCCATATTCATAAAGGATGTGCACACCTCCAGACTGGTAGCCCAACATAATGCATCAGAGATACTTCAGGTGCAGCCAACATTGGGTAAGACAGCAATTCAGGTCAAAGCCTGCTAAGGTCCCCAACCATGTCCCAAGACTCATACCCATGTTCCTCAGCAGCCTGGAAATATTAGGGTCCAACCTAACACCCTCATACTGGCGACTTCAACTAGCCATCCATTAACTGGGAAAACTACTCATGTACCAATACACTTGGCCAACGTTTCCTGGAATTCATTAATTCTAATGCCCTGGACCAGCTCATTCTTACCCCCACTAGAGGGTAGCAACATCCTGACCTAGTCATTACTAACATGGGTGACCATTGCTCTACTCCATTAGTCAACTCCTTCCTGGGTAGATCCAGACCACAAACTAATAACCTTGGAAATCCACATCCCACCCACCTGCCCCGCAAAGTAATCACCATAAAAACTTCTCCAAAGTTAACTTTGGGCTCCTAAAAACAGAGATGGCTAACTTCATGGCACCCATGCAAATGGAGAATAGTTGCATGACTGCCAAATCATACACCAATGCACTGCACGAACACTTACACAAATGCATGGATCTCACCATACCCAACAGAATCAAGACGGCTCCTCCAAAAAGGAAGCCAATTTGGTGGTCCTCTGCCATAAACAAACTCTACAACAGAAGTAGGAAACTGATGCAGAATAAGGTGAAGTCCAAGACAGGAAAGACTCATATCAGCCTCAACAAAAAGTTGAGATCCCTCATCAAACCCTCTAAAGCTAGCTATGAAAACAGAATTGCAGCAGATAGTAAAGACAACCACAAGGCCTTCTATAGTTATGTAAAGAATCTCCATTGCAATACCCAGATTTGTGCTGAGCTACTGCACAACGGGACTTCCTATACTGAGCCAACAGATATTGCCAATATACTGGCTGACAGATTCAGTGTCAACTTTACCCCTCTCTCCCCTGCCATAGGACCAATCACAATACCAGTAGATTGCCAGGCACCCAGTATTACTGCTGCACAGGTTAAAACAGCACTGTCCAAGACCAAGAATACAGCTTCTATGGGACCTGACAATATCCCTGGCTGTGTTCTACATGAACTACAGAGTGAACTGGCACTGCACCTGTGTGCCCTGTTCAGTCACAGTCTCACTTCAGGCTTTGTCCCTACCAAATGGCGCACTGCTACAGTCATCCCTCTCCACAAAGGAGTGACTACAGACCCTGGGAACTATCACCCATTAGCCTAATGAGTCTGATATGCAAAAGCTATGGAATGCATTATCATGGACCTAATAAACAAGGATATAGGGAATCTCCAAACTCTGGATCCCATGCAGTTTGGTTTTGTGAAGGGTAGATCATGCCTGCTCAACCTGGCTGATTTCTTTGAGTCAGTCACCAGAGCTGTGGATGATGGCAAGGTGGTTCATACAGCCTGCCTTGATCTGGCCAAAGCCTTTGATACCATTCCCCACTCAGGAATCATAGAAAAACTCACTAAGCTGGGCATCAACCCCTATATCACTAGGTGGGTTGCAAACTTGCTCACAGATAGAACCCACAGTGTGAAAGTAGCTGACTCCAAGTCAGACTGCCGACCAGTCATGAGTGGAGTCCCACAGGGTTTGGTCCTGGGTCCTCTCCTGTTTGGTACCTACTTCTCTGAAGTCCAGGCCAACATGAAGGGACTCTGGCTGACAAAGTTTGCAGACGATTGCAAGTTGGAAGCTATTATTAACTCCCCAAGTGATGTTGACATCCTACAGAAAGCACTCCAAGGAGAATAGTATCCACAGCTCCACAAGTGAAAAAAATGTTTTATTTTAACGCACCACAAATACAAATACTGCATTTTCATCCTGTAAAGTCAGAACTTCTTCAGAAATCCAACTAAACCATCAAGTGTTCCTTATATACTAACTGACACACAATTCATTGATTAATCCAAGTACAAATTACCCTTTTAACTATTTCACCCCCAAGCTAAAACCATACTTAGTATCAGTGTTGTATCCTAACATATTTAAATGCATTCTCCACATTTATTAAAACATTTATTAAAAAATGTATGTTTTTGTACAATAATGAGAATGTAAACAATAATGACAATGTAAACAGCTACAATACTAATGTTAATTTATTGTATGAGTCCATGCTTAGGTACAAAATGTTAAGTATGGACAACTGTTATTTAAGTGATTGCATTAAGGAAATAGTACCTAAGGGGTTATGCATTTATAGGTATCCAAACAATGTTATAGAGGGCAGTGAATTTAATCAAGAGTTACTTAATATTTTTAATAAAGCAGGTTTAGACATTTTAAGAGCTATAATTAATAATAATGTTAGGGAAATGGAAATATTGTATAAAAAGACTAAATCATGATATTGTAAATGATCTTTTGTTTACAGTGGAGGCTGAGAAAATTAAGTACTACAAAGTAAAAGATCAAATAGAGGACAAATGTAAACATATTTACGATAGGAAGGTTAAGAAACTGGAAAGAGATTTGGTTGAATACAGGAGAAAAGATACTATTCAAAACCTAGGACCAACTATAGGAGTCCTGAGCTGAACAGGGCAAGAAACACTAAAAGGGACCGTGGTTGGGAGGCAACAACAACAACATAAATATGAATACTGAAAATTACTATACTGATCTTGGAAGTAGAGAGAGTCCACGGTGATCAGGTGCAGGACTACCCTTTAGATTATCCCCCCCTGAGGAGGTCAGAAAGAATAAAACAGCAGACCCAGGTGAATTATCACCACTCACAAAAGGGGGCTGGTAGAGAAGATTTTTAGAGAGAGTTCCACCTGACAACAAAGAAGAGAACGTTGGACAAATAGTGGTGCAAGGGCCCTGAACATATATACAAGGATTTCAGCATATTTAATTACAGTAGTTTGGATATTGGATTGGGGCATTTTAATCTGTTTTGCAAGGGTTTAAAATTTATACCTAGTACAGTGCGTGACATTTCCAATGTACTGATAGATTTAAAACTGTTTTTGAGGACAAAAAAATCTCAAACTTTTATTTAACAACCAAGAATTCAGTCAAAATGTTATTAAAAAGAAGAGTGTCTATAATCCACCCCTCCATCCCCAATTAAAAAACTTTGAGATTCAAGTAGAGCTGGAACTTAGGAGTTGTTTGAATAAAGCTAAGAAAAAATACAACTTAAATAAAGAAGAGAATGAAGTGCTGCAATCTATGAGAAACAACAAAAATATCAGAGTTATGAAACCTGACAAGGGGGAGCTTTGGTGGTGATGGATAGTATAGTATATTCAGGAAAAATGTTGGAAATGTTGAACAACACTGATAGATATTCTAGACTGTCACGCAATGAAATCAATGTGGCTTATCACAAAATTGACTTAATTCTCAAAGAAATGGTGAATGATGAACCTATTGGACCAGAGGTGTATCAATATTTAGTTATGGACAAACCTAAAATTCCATCTATATTTGGTATTCCTAAGGTCTATAAAGATGTGGAAGTCCCACCCCATAGACCAGTAGTGGCAGCTACAGGATCTAAGACCTATCCGATAGCTAAATACATAGATCTAAGACTTAAGAAAGTATGGTCAGAAAATGTGGGTATTTTGAAAGATTCATGGGACTTCCTTAGAAGTGTTAGTGAAGATCTATACAATGAGGAGTTAATCTTTGTAACATTGGATGTACAAGATCTATTTAACGTTATACCTCACAAACTGGGGTTAGAGTGGTTTGAAGAAGCACTGTGCAGTAAAGGGAGCACCAACAGTAACAACATTCAGGTCTTGGTCGAACTAATGGACCTAACATTAAAACACAATTTTTTGTTTTTTTTGAAGGGGAGTTTTACAAGCAAATTAGTGGGGTAGCCATGGGGGCCTGTTGTGCCCCCATGTATGCCAACCTAGTGCTGTCCACTTGGGAGAAAAAATATGTGTTTCATTCAGAGTATTCACCTTTTTTGAGTTATTATAGGCGATATTTAGATGATATATGTATATTTTGGAAGGGACCAGAATCTACATTATTTGAATGTATTACATATCTTGACATGACCACAGATTTTTTAAGATTTACCTATGTAATATCATACGGGAGATTACACTGTTTGGATGTATTAATAGAGAAGGAGTTTGAGACAAAAAGGTTCAAATCTAGAGTGTATAGGAAAGAGACATTTTCTAACTCCTATTTAGTCTTTACTAGTGCCCACCCATTTAGTCAAAGAAGGAATAGTGAAAGGGCAATACATAAGATGTTGCAGGATGACTTCATGTGATAACCACTATTTGGAGGAGAGTAACAAATTGAAGAAAATGTTTTGGATGAAATTACCCTTTAGCCTTGATAGAGTAAATAGAGAAAGAAGTATTTAGGAAAGGAGGGGAAGATTTAGTCCACTTCTAGGGGTACCAGAGGTGATTAACCCTCAGGTTAAGGACAGGACAGAGGATATACAATGGAATAATTATTTTGTGTTAAACTTCAGTAGTAATGTCAACAACATCAAGGATGTTATACTGAAGAATTGGGAAAGGGTTGGAAAATTTGCAGATTTGGACAAATTATTTAATGATCCTTTAAAATTCACATATGGGAAGGGCAAAAATATAAAATATATTTTGGAAAAAAGGGTCAATAAGCATAGTAAGCAAAGGAAAGGGACATATAAATGTGGTTCCTGTGCCCAATGTTCTTATATTTTGGTTGGTAACAAGCTCAATTTAAAGGGTAGGAAGGTATGTATTGAGACCAATGCACATTGCAACTGTGAATCGGTGGGGTGATATACGTGGCTATATGTAAAACCTGTGGTTGTTTCTACATAGGTAAGACCCACAGGAAATTCAAAAGGAGAATTTACGAGCATTTGGATGATGTTAGAAAGCAGGATTACAATAACGCCCTTTACAAACACAGTATAGAATGTAAAGAAGCATGCTTTTTTTTGTTATAGAGAAAGTGGAAATAGACCCACAGGGAGGGCCTTGGGAGACTACTATCGAATTTAGAGAATTATTTTGGCAGTTAAAACTAGAGGCGAATAGGCATCCTGGTCTGAATGACCACATCTCCCTGGCCCCCGTCCTGATACTTAGGTCAGCCAAATTGTGAATATATTTTTGTTTTGTTTTATATATACATTTATTGTACAAATCTAACTTATGTACATTCATTTCTTATTTAGTTTAAAATGGATTGGTACATATTCTGTGTGTATACTTGATTACAAAAAATATATTGCACATATGACCAATGGAACCTGTCTTTGGTTACAAACACCTAGGTTACTAGGAATTAATATAGCTGTTTTACCATGAGATGGTGCTGTGACACATTTTTAAAAATTCATGTTGTACATAGAATACATACTAACATTTTGTATCTACTTTATTTTATTTATTTGTTGTATTAATTATATTTAGAAGACGTTCTTAATAGGATGGTACATGTTTTTACAAAAACATACATTTTTTAATACATTTTTTAATAAATGTGGAGAATGCATTTAAATAAAATATGTTAGGATACAACACTGATACCAAGTATGGTTTTAGCTTGGGGATGAAATAGTTAAAAGGGTAATTTGTACTTGGATTAATCAATGAATTGTGTGTCAATTAGTATATAAGGAACACTTGATGGTTTAGTTGGATTTCTGAAGAAGTTCTGACTTTACAAGACGAAAACGCAGTATTTGTATTTGTGGTGCGTTAAAATAAAACAATTTTTCCACTTGTGGAGCTGTGGATACTATTCTCCTTGGAGTGCTTTGTTTGCTGGTTCGTAGTAACTGTTAGCACTTTTACTCCATCTTCTTTTTGTTTTTTCATCCTACAGAAAGGCCTCACTGAGACCAACGACTGGTGTCAGAACCATGGCCTTAAGCTCAATGCCAAAAAATGTGTCAAAACCCAGTTCCCATGAATTACCACATTGATGGTAGTCCACTGAACACAAAAGGCGTTATAAGAGATCTGGGAACACAGGTTGACAGGAACCTCTCTTTTTACCACCACATTGCCACTGTGGTCAGAAAGTCCTTCTATGTGGCACATCTCATTACTAAGGGTTTTGCATCCCGGAAGAAAGAGATCATTGTCTCCCTCTAGTCTTCCCTCATTAGGCCAATCATTGAGTACAATGCCCCATTTGGCATGTACCTCACTAGACACCTGCAACAAGTGGAGAGGCCACAAAATTACCTCAAAAAGAGGATCCTAGGCCTTAAAATTTGCTCTATATGGACAGACACAAAAAACTCCAACTATTCTCTGTCTCATATCGCCTACTTAGAGATGATCTCTGTTGACTTACAAAGCCATGTCTGACCCAGCTCTGTTAGAAATTCTACATCTAAAGAAATCCCAATCCCTCTGCACCACACATACCAGAGACCGCAACCACATTACCACAATCAACAGAACAAGCTGGAGGGACAGGTTCATAACCCAGAGACTGCCCATGCTATGGAATAAAATTCACATACATGTCAAACAGAGTACCTCAATTGCCCTCTTCAAGAGAAATCTTGATGATGGATGGGAAATAGAAAATTTACCCCAGGGATCACTCCAGTGGCTCTACTCGATAGAGGCACTGGGAACTAAGGTACGGTGGCAAGATGCCAGGGTAATCCTATGGGCTAGGCTCGTAAAGGTTCCAGGGCTATTCGCCTAGTACACAGCTATGAACCTATGAGAAATATAAATACTTCCTGAAAAAGAGGATGAATGGGAATATGAAGATAAGCATCCTTGAGATCCCAAGATACCATATAGGCCTGAGGGAAAGTGACAGAACAAAGAGTTTGAAGGGACAACATTCAAAAGTGGGTACTTTCAGAAATTTGCTTAGATGAGAGATATCTAGAATAGGTTTTTAAGCACCCTCTTTCCTTGGTACTAGAGCCATTTTGAATAAAATCTCCTCCACCTCTGGGCCAAAGGTACCTCTTGGGTAACACCTCAGCCAGAAGTTCTTGAAGCACCTCTAGGAAAAAGAAAGTTGTTCCTGAGGTGGTTGAGAATTCCATAAAGGAGGAAGTGACTTCCACACCATGATGTACCCTGGCAAATGATGGAAAGAACCCAAGAATCCTGACTAACCTGAACCCAGATATGAAGAGAAAAAAGAAGAATTAGTGAGGGAAGGATAGATAGTCACACCACCCCTGGTTTATCAAGAAAGAAAAAACTTCTGAATCTCTAAAGTCAGAGTAGACTTAGAAGGAGGAGGTCTCTTACCACTCTTTTTGTTCCTAGAAGAAGGCCTAGATTGTCTCATTAAAATCAGGCTTGTTAGGATAGTTCCGTTGGAATTTAGGTAGAGGAGAGATAAAGACATGTTTAAGTTCTTGCAAGGCCTTGCCTTTATCCTTAAGGAACTTGAATGAACCAGCAGCAGCTTTTCCAAACAGAAGCTTATTGTCAAGAGGGGCATCCATCAATTTTGCTTTGATATCATCATGTAAGGGTTCAACCCTAAGCCAAGAGTATCTTCTCATCATAAAACCAAACACTGCAGCCCTAGAAGAAGCATCTGCAGGATCATAGCTACATTTGACGGAATGCGTAACCACCTGAGAGGAAGTTTCTAACAAGGAAAGAGCTGAGGTTTTACCCTCAGAGTCAGGAAGATCTGAAATATGCTGACAAGTCTTTGAAAAAAGGACCGAACATACCTAGACATGAGTCTGATAGTTAATCGCCCTAAAAGCTAAGGTGGCAAAGTGTATACCTTTTTACCTAACCTTTCCATAGTTCTACTATCCTTACCACAAGGGAGTAGCTTAGGGGAAAGAAGCAATTGAGAAGGCTTGTCAGAAGCTAATGGGGGGGTAAGCTAAAGGACATTTATAGAAAATATTACAATCCTCAGGCATCCTATCAAGTCCATCCATTTTTTGGGAGGAGGAGGAAGAGAAACAGATGCATTAGATGCATGGGGGAAAAGCATCCGACAGTGCAGCCAAAACAGAAGAAATAACAGAAGGTTTAGGAGTTTCCATCTGTAACAATTCATAATACCTTTTAGGAATATCAGAAACCTGAGCACAATCCCATTTGAAAAACTCCTTCATCCTAGTGATGGTGTCCATAAAAGAAACTTCTTCAAAAGGACTATTAGATTCTTCTTCCTCTGACTCATAGCCTAAAGGAGAAGGAATTTGGGAAGAATAAGCAAGGGATTCCTCATCAGAATCCCAAGTCTATCTCCAAGGAATCTTGTTCCCCGGGCCTTTTCTGCAGAGAGGAGGAGCCGGCAGTAGGAACAGAAATCCTAGAAGGAGGTTATAAGGCCACCAAAGCATTACATAACCCTTGAGTAAAGGCCTGCCACTTAGATTTTGAGTCCCTAGGAGCAGGAGAAATATGTTCAGTCCTTTGTTTCTTTTCCAAGGTACGTCAGCCCTATAAATTCTGAAAGCCTTAAAGTAGGCCTCCATTCAGTAGGTACTTCTTTCCTGACTAAATCTTCCTGACTAAAATCTGAGGAAATCCTCTAGGCCTCTCAGAAACAATCAGTGGTGGTTCCCTCAATGTCCAAAACAGATGTGTGCATAGCCTCAGCAGATGTGCTAGCAGATGATTCCTCACTATCCTGTAAACTGCTCATGGCAGAAGAATCTTAAGACAAGGCTGAGTGGACCTCTGGGTTCTCAACGACCTTGGGAGGAATGTCTGATGAAGCCTGGGTAGCAGAAGATTCCGATTTAATTTTTTAACCTTCTTCTTTGCTAATGGCTGATCCTTGGGGCAGGAAATTCCCTCTATTGTTTTCCTCGGGAGAAGCTTAAGTACTGGTTCTCAAGGTACAAGGAAAGGGCAGAGAACCTACTGTGGAGGATCTTAGAAACAAAAGCCTGACATACTGGACAGTACTTATGGTCGAGAGAGGTTCCTAAACAAAAAAGAACTTATCTTGGCAGTCCTTATTGGGAGTCTGTCTTTCACATTGGCATTTACCCTTCCTGGGTGTCATTAACCCCTCAGGGTAACCAAAAACCACTAAAAAACAAAACCCCTATGGGGTACTTATCTAAAATGGCTCTGTACAAGCAAGAGGAAGTAGGCGAAACTGAAGAACAAATATTGCGTTCAAAGTGGTGAAAACAACAGGAGATGCATCTGGACTGGCAGCAAAGAAGTTCTAAGGTTAGTACATCTGGATGTCACTTTTATGGCCCATGCAATGCGAAGACCATACATGTGATGTCCGGCATGCCATAAAACTTTAGTAGGTTTTGGTATACCGGCTGATGTCGGCCTTCCACAGGAGGGAAAACCCATGTCTTAAGATTATTGTAACAGTCTATGTAAGGACATCTAAATTTCCACCACAGAATAAAAAGAACCTGCTGTTGAGGGAGATATCTAGCTCAAAGAATCCCTCCTTTATGGAACATACTTCTGTTAAATGTAAAATAAAGTACCACCCTGACCATAATCAAATGCAGCTTAGATGACTGGGTGGGAAATTATAAATTCTCTCCTGGTCTGGCATCTTAAAACCTCAGTAAAAGGGAAAAAAATAGGTAGTGATTACTTCATGTTGTAGGGTACTGATGAATGAAATCTTGAGACTCTGTTATGAACCTAGAAAGCTATGTAATATGGTGTTGGCAAAGAGAGCACGGGTAGCTGAACCACCTACTATACCACTGTCTAATGCACAGGAGTTCCCCTTGTCACTGGATGGTTATGATCCCACAACATATATATCAACTGCAATGGTTTAGGTAAAGCACTATGATTTTAGCCCTCTGATTTTATATTGCTGCTAAAAGATTTATAATATTTTTCATAAAATAAAAGCAGACTTGTTTATAGGTACATATTTTATTATATACATAAACTAAGCCTATGCAAAGATTCACTACCACTAACTGTATAAGATCAAGACCTTCTATGTGCAAAAGTAGAACATTCTCTCTTCTGACCCCCACCATCCTCGTGAGGATTTTTCAAAAGCCAATCCTATGAATTCTAATGCCTGGAGGTTGAGATGTCTGTCCCACGCAAAAAATTCAGAGTAGAGGTTCTAAGGTGGCATTTTCCATTCCTCTTATACCCAATAAGATATAAAAAGAACATACATACTCAACATAATGTTCCATCTGAGTTGACCATCTTCAATTATCCTTGATCAATGGGTTTGATTCCGAGATTTGGAATGGTCTTGGCCTTTTCTTCAGCTCGTGCAGGCCAAAATCTCTCGAGCCTCAATCCTCCACAACACACTCTCCTAGTTATCTCAGATTGAGTTTGCAGATTTGGTACTTGAGAAGGAAAACAATTGTTCTGATTTTCGAATATCTTTTGTTTTGTGCAGGTAAAAATGTAACTGTCTGAATATCTAGCAAATGTAGGGAATTTTCTCCTTTATTGGAAATGTTGAGAAAGAATACTGGAAGAGTAACAGTCTGACCGACATTAGTGTCTAACACTACCTTAGGAAAAAAGGAGGGATTCATCCTTAAGGCAACTCTGTATTTATGAAAAATCATGCATGGTGGCTTACAAGATAAAGCTTGAATTTCAGAAATGCTCCTGGCAGATGTTACTTCTACAAGGAATAAGGTTTTCCAAGATAAATATTTTAGGTCACATTCAGCAGAAAGTTCAAAGGGAGACTGAGCAATGCAATACTAGGGTAAGATCCCAGGGAGGGATAGGATCCTTAAAAGGGGTTACAATAATAGAGTTCATTTTTAAAATGGTTTACAAAGCTTATGAGAAGCTAAGGAACTATCCCAAAGCCAGTATGAAAAATCTGAAATCACTGCAAGCTGAAGTTTAATAGTAGAAGGAAAGGCTTTTGCATCAAAAAGAGACAGGATAATATTTCTAAAATCTTTTTGATGGGTGCTGAAAGGGGGTCAATATTCTTTTTGCAGGACCAAAAGGTAAATCTCTTCCATTTACTAGTATAGAGTTTCAGGTAGATGGCTTATGAGAGGCTAAGAGAACTCTACATACTGAGGAAGGAAGGTTAACTTGCCTGGCAATTAATGGAACTGGAGGAGCCATGTTGTCAGCCTGAAGTTCAAGAGATTTGGGTGTATCAAGTCCTCTGGATGAGAGATGAGGTCCAGAGTTGGATCTAGAGTCCAAGGTTTTTGTATCAGGTAAGGCCAGAAAAAGGGGAACCATATTTGTTGAGGCCAATAAGAGGATTACTTTGCTCTTCTACCTGAGTGCTTTCTGTAGGAATTCCAGAATTAAAGGAATTGGGGAAATGCATACAGAAGTCCAGGGGCCAGTTGTGCAGAACAGTGCCTGGGGTGACTCTCCACTGGGGATTAGGGCAAAGTAGGCTGCACTTTTTGTTAAGGCGATGAGGAAGAGGTTGCAGCAAGAAGGACCCACTGACAAAAATCATTTCTGTCACGTTAAGATTGAGATACCACTCGTAAGATAGAAGAATAGACCTGCTTAGTTTGTCTGCACCTCACATTGGAGCTCCTCGGAATATGTGCTGCTATCAGAAATTGGTTGGAAAAAATCACCCACTGCCACACTCTGAGTGCTTCTTGACAAAGAGCATATGACTTGGTTCCTCCCTTGTTGATGCATCAAACTACTGACATATTGTCTATTTAAATCATAATAGTTCCTAGAGGGAGTACAGTTTGAAAGGCTTGCAATACTAAAATCATTACTCTCATTTTAGCACACTGATATGCATACTGGCCTTGATGAGGGGTCATGCCTTTGACAGTCTTGTCCAGGTAATGTCCACCCACCCCATCTGGGAGGCCCTGGGTACTATGGCCTTGGTTGCTGTAGGACAATGAAACAGCCTAAAAAAATGTCTTCTGAGTGCATCCACCAAGCTAGATAATTTCTGCAAAGATTGGTGATCAAAATCTGATCCAATATAGGCTGGTGAAGTACTGACCACTGAGATGCAAGTAGCTACTGAAGAATTTGCATATGAAATCTGGCAAGGAAATTAGAGTTGCTACAGCCGCCATTGAACCTGGGGCTTGTAAGACTAGATGGGCAGGTACTTTCTTGCTGCACTGTATCTTTCAAACTTGTTCCCTGATTTTTTTTTTGTAATGTCACTGGTGGAAGGGAGGCTAAGAAAGTTCTCATATTTAGCATCGCTCCTATGAAGTCTAAACTTTGAGTTGGAGCCAATTGAGATTTTTCATAATTCACAATAATTCCTAGGTTTGAACAAGTTTGGAGAATGTATTCTCCTGCTAGTATCAACAGATGCCTGGTTGGAGTGGTAATAAGCCAGTGGAACATCTGGAATCTTTGCAGTCTCAAGTGAGCTGCTACTAATGGCATGCATTTGGTAAACATCCTGGGGACTGTGGTGAGACCAAAGTGCAGAACTCTAAACTGATAGTGACTGGCTCTAGCCTGAAGTGGAGGAACCTTCATTTAGCATTTGTCCATTTTATGTGGTAATACGCATCCTGAAGGTCTATTGAGCACGCCCAATTATTCTTCTCCAAAATGGAAGAAGGGACTGTACTGTGACCATCCAGAATTTTCTTTGTCAACTGATTTGTTCAACAGGCTGAGATCCAAAACTGGACTCCAGTCCCCTGTCTTTTTTGGCACTAAAAAGAATCTTGAGTAAGTTTCGGACACTATCTGGTCTGGTGAGACTTCTTGGATGACTCTTTGTTCTAGCAGTCTTTGGATCTCTAGGACTGCTGGTTCCCTCTGACTGGATGGAACATTGAAGATTTTTTTTTGGAAGTGGGAAGGAGAAAAGAAAAGGGAATGACATAACCTCTGGATATAATCCTCTGCACCCAAGTATCTGATGTGATTTCTATCCAGGCATTTTGGTGCAGGGACGGTGGTGGTGCTGCGGTAGCGTTGTCGCCTCACAGTAAGAAGCTGTCCGGTTCGATTCTCAGCCAGAGCCGCCTTCTGCGTGGAGACATGCGTGAATGGGCATACCTTCATTGAAGGTTGTGCGACAGGGCTGGTAACTCAGCATGTAAAAATCAACTACCAATCATTAGCGGACCGGAGTTCTGCTGTATGCACCCTAACTGGGAAAAGTCGAAGACACAAACATAAAGACCCCCTGACTCTCCAGAGGAAGGCAATTTGGCCTCTTTTCAGGAATACTGATAAGGTTTTCCAGAAAAGGAATCTCTGAAACCTGTAGCATAGGTGGCATTTTCCATCAGAGCTCTCCTCTGCCCCTAAGGGAACTTCCACCACATGTGTCCTGAAAGCCTTCTCTGGATTTTATGAACCACATTTTTCCACCAACTCTCTGATTCCTGAAAGGTTCTTTGAGGAGTGGAAAAATGCATTTCTCACACCTGGATAATGTTTCTCTAAACTTTGGACCAAACAAGGATAATCCATCAAAGGGTGCATTGATGAATAAAGACTTAAATGGCTCCGCAAAGTCACAAAATCACATCCAGGCATGTTCTCCATGGCTACGCTTGAACCCACTGCTCTGGTAGTCCCTTCAGTTGCATGTGCAATGAGCCACATGGATGAATTAGATACAGACTCCATGCTAGCTGAGAGGCAACTTTGTCTTGTACCTCCTCAGAGACAGCTCCTGCCAGGGTATCCAAGAAGTCTTTGATAGATCCCTTTGAAGTTCGTGAAATGTGCCATTAAATTCAAAGACCGTGAATGCAAAGGTTGATGAAGTGTAACCATTGCCAAACCTATCCATCATCTGGGACTTCTGTTCAGTGGATGGATAGAAGAACTTTCCTCGCCAGTTCCTTTTTCAAGGCAACTGCTAAGACCATGGCATCTACTGCCAAACCTTTGACCAAAATTAGCTTATCTTCTGAAGGGATATCATTTTTCTGGCCTCCTACAGATAGGTTCAGTGGAGTTGGCACCTTCCACGCATGCTGAGAAATCAAGTGAATAAGTTCATCAGCAGGCAGAGTCACCCAAGAATAGATGGGGTGAGTGCAAAGAGCCTGTAGGGTTTTGGGACTTCCAATCACCACTCTGTTTCAAAATTTGCAGGATGTCTCCAAAGGAAATGTCATCTGGGTGTGATCTGGGGAACCCTTCCTCTCTCATCAAAATCAGAGCCTTCAGTGATGGATTCCTGTGAGAATCTAAGGCCTTTGTACTTTTTCTTCAGAGGGACCTCATCAGGGGGGTGGTCCGGTGAGGTATCAGAAGAAGGCAGAATCTGTATCTGACTCTCCTTAGGTTTAAGCACTCACTGGCCCAGTGGAGGTGCAGGCTGGATAACTGGACTCGAGGAAGGAATACGCTTTAATGAGGAAGAGGTCAACTAAGTGTCTAAGGCAGCCAAGGCTCTTCCATAGCTTCAAGGCTGTACCCACCAAATCGGAAGGGAGCCCAGAACTGAGATAGACTGCCTCCTGACATTGGTCACTCCTCCCTCTGATGAGACCACCTCCAAGACAGAAGCTGGTGCTGAACTAACCCTAGCTGAACCCCAAGATGCAGGGATGCCTAAAAAAATCTGGAGTTGACTCCTGTCCCTTGTGGCTGACTGGTAGATATGGCCCCGGGAGGTCTCTTAGATCTGACAGAGCCAAAGAACTTAGAGCTTAAATAAGTGCCAAAGCAATGGGGTCTGTTGGAACTGATGCAGCTGATGCTGGATGACTTAAAGCTAAAATCTCTAAGGCCTCAGAGGAGGTTGGAGGAGCACCAGTCAAAGGGGTGAAAGAATGCTCGGCACCAAATGGGAAGTTTCAGAGGTGAGGGTACACCTGAAATTCCTCTCACCCATAAAATGTTTTCCACCAGTCTCCATGTAAGTCTCTGTAAGGCTTTTGGTGGAACAGGTAGCGACACTAAGGGAGACGTGGATTCATGCAACAAGACCTCAGGTAACTTCAGCAAAGGGTCAATGGATGGAGAATACTGAAATCTCGGCACTTGCCAATTAGAAATACTTAATGCCAAATCAGTTGATGACCATGGGTTAGAAGTGCTAGGGGCTGGACCCTTGGACGTGAATGTGGGTTTGAATCTGCACTGAAGCACTTTGGTCAAAGGTTTAGCACCAATGGAGGGTGTTGGTGCAGGCACTTCAGTATCAACATCTGTAGGAGCAGAGGAGCTTTTTGGCACCAAGGTTTTAACTCTTTTGACTGTCACCACTGGAGAAGATGGAACAGACATGCCTCTTTTTCCTGGCATTTCCAGGAGGAAGAGGAAGAAGATGAAGGTGACGAGATGTCAGTTTTGCTTTTCCAGCAGATATGGCCTCATCAAGGCAGTCGGAATTAAACCTTTTAAAATAAGTTTGTTCTTTCTCTCTACTAAAACTCTGAGGCTAAAGCCATGACATATACTGCAATCGCCTTGCAGGTGGTGTGGTTCACGCAGTAGACACACAACTTGTATGAGTCTGAAGAAGGAATTTTGTGGCCACACTGCTGGCATTTCATGAAGCCAGAGGGCCTTCAGGGTTTTCAGCCATACAAAGTAAAGAAAAGTTTTCACCACACCACACATGCACATGACAGAAGGGTGGTAGAATTACACAAGAAAAACAAGCACTCATAACCTATTTAAACACAGAAGATAGTCAAACATTTTTTTGAGAAGAATTTTAAAGAAAGGGTAGCGTACATTGAAGTGTACAGAAAGAGAGCTATCTATCAACAATGGTAGAAGACGAGGTGCACATAGTGTATGGGAAAAGGAAAATTACCAACAATGGTAACTATGATCTGCACAAGTAAGAAGTAAAGTTTAGGGAAAACTATAGAAATGAATTTAGTGTTGAAGAAGAAAGAAAAGGTGAAGTAATAAGAAAAAAATTTCCACTTAGCTCGAGAGTTTGGCAAAGGAGTGCATCTCCAGGAAAGCAGCAAACTAGATCTGAGTAAATCTAGAGAGATGCATTGTGGGTAGTATTGAAGCTTGAGAATTTTTGACCTGGTGAGCTGTAGAATGACTGAGATGGTACCAATTCTGGAACCAAACCCATTGTCAAGGATAAAATAAAGATTGACAACTTAAGATACAGTAGTATTTAGTTATACAGCCTCATAAATGTGATGCCTATAATGTGTCTTTGTTTATGTTTCCATTTGTCACACACAGATATGTTTTAAATCCAAACATATTGGTACTCAGGAAAATATTTCCCTGCAGGTGCTGTAGTTTACAGTATGTGATGTGCAGCTGTTACATAGGCAAAGGTTTGCCATTGCTGCTTTGTAGAACTGTATGTTGATGACCCTTAAAGTATATGTGTGTATGTCATTAAAAAATCCTTCCAGACATACAGCATATACTATTGTTAGGCCAGGAGGTGAGTATGGATTTCTTTAATATTGTATCATACATTTATGTAATGTGACCCATGACCCAGATCCATATATGTTAAAATCATTTGGGCGTGATATTTTGCTATGATGGTTGTTTTGGTAGATGCTGTTTCCCTGCCATCACTGATGTGACCTGTGACATTAGCTGCTGAAGTACTGTTGCTGCTATCACTGCCTTGGGGTTGCATGTCCTGGCTTCGTAAGATGGAGGTCTCACAAGAAAATTAACAAATAAATAGAATAGTTTGCACAGAGAGTGCATGTTAATGAGGCTAGATTTCACTGATGTTCCATGAATTGCTTTTGTTTTACTGAAGCTCTTCAGAGACATAAGGCTAAGACACATTTGACTTTGGCACACCACTGGCATGCTATGTAATGGCTGTTTATGCATGAAAGCTGGGCATCTATGCACATTATGCTATTTAGCAGACCTAAGCCATCCTATGCATTATTCAAAGTCAATTTTAGTGCCTCAAAGCAATAGCTTGCCATTTTATTTAACTGCATGTTATCTTTGATGGCTGCCCATTCTAGCTCCCCACTTAGAGCAGCGCCAACTGGAGTGCAACGGAAAGTAAGATTGTGTTGTACACCTTTCACAGAATGAATGCTAGGACACCGAGGCATGCTGCATGCCCTTTTATTGTGTGGATGTCTGCTATAATCTGCATACTGCATGCCCTTTCATTGTGCGGTAATGCCTGCTATTCTCTGCATGTTGCATGCCCTTTTATTGTGACTGTTCTCGTGGCATGCTGCATGCCCTTGTGTGGATGCCTGCTATTCTCTGCATGTTGCATGCCCTTTTATTGTGGTTTCTATTCGCTGCATGCTGTACGCCTTTTATTGTGTGGATGCCTCGCTATCTCCTCTCGCATGTTGCATACCCTTTTATTGTGGTTTCATTCTGTTGCATGCTGCATGCTCTTTTATTGTGTGGATGCTCTGCTATTCTCTCTCTACATGTTGCATACCCTTTATTGTGACTCTATTCGCCAGTATGCTGCATGCTCTTTTACTGTGTGGATGCCTGCTATTCTCTCGCATGTTGCATGCCCTTTTATTGTGATCATTCCAATGCATGCTGTGCATGCCCTTTTTATTAAAAAGTGGATGCCTGCTATTCTCTGCATGTTGCATGCCCTTTTATTGTGATCGTTCTGCATGCTGCATGCCCTTTTTATTATGTGGATGTCTGCTATAATCTGCATACTGCATGCTCCTTCTTTTCACAGTATGTAATGCTCTAGCTATTCTCGCATGTTGCACGCCTTTTTAATTGTGACTATTCTCTGCATGTTGCATGCTCCTTTATTGTATGGATGTCTGCTATTCTTCTGCATGTTGCATTTACGCCCTTTTTTATTGTGGCTCTATTCGCGCTGCACGCTGCTGTATGCTCTTTTATTGTGTGGATGCCTGCTATTTTCTGCATGTTAGAATGCCCTTTTATTGTGGACTTTATTCGCTTACTGCATGCCCTTAGCTGCGTGTGGATGCCTGCTATTCTTCTGCATGTTGCATGGCGCCCTTTTATTGTGACTGCTCTGCATGCTGTGGCTGCGCTTTTATTGTGGTTTCATTCGCCTGCAGTGCTGCATGCCTAGTCATTTTATTGTGTGGATGCCTGCTATCTTCTCGCATGTTGCATGCCTCTTTTACGTGACTCTGTTCTGTGTGCTGCATGCCCTTTTATTGTGGCTCTATTCAAGGTGCATGCTGCATGCTCTCTTTTTATTGTGTGGATGCCTGCTATTCTCTCTCGCGTAATGTTGCATTCCCTTTATTGTATGTGCCTCATTCGCTGCATGCTACATGCTGCATGCTCTCTTTTAATTGTGGAGGATGCTTCCCATTCTCTGCATGAAAGCATGCCCTTTTTATTGTGTGATCAGACTCTGTTCTCAGTGTGCTGCATGCCCCTTTTACTGTGTGTGGATGCCTGCTATTCTCCAGTAGATCTGCTGGCCATGGGTTGTAATACCTTGTGATTCCTTAAGCAGACAACAATGCAGGCAGCAGGTATAATGACTTGTGGTCTTGTTGTCCTGAAGATCTCTATGCATGGGGAAACAGGGGTGAGGCAAAAAAAAAAAAACTGAATGGTATGGCTTTTGCCACTTTCACTGTGTTTCATTACTGGTTTATTTAAGCTGTGTTCTGTCTTTCAGATCATCAATGCTTTGATAAAGTTTTGATCCTGTGAGACAAATCAAAACACCAGATTTGCACATGTGGTAGACATTTGTATGTGTGTACTCTGGGAAAGTGTCTGCTGGTGTTGCAGCACTGTGTTTTTTTCTGAGGTGGGGTACAGATGTGGGGGTTGTGGCCAATATTCCTGGTTTCTTGGGTTACTCTACCCATGTGTTTGACTATAGCCATTTGTTAGCAGTTTGGGCACCATCTCAGGCTTCTACTTCACTGCACTTAGAAGTGCAGTCATACTCTTTGCATGGTTGTCTGCTTCTCACACATATCTGTGTGTGATGCCTGGTGTGCCCATTGGCGTCTTTCAGCATGCAGAGAGTGAAACAGAATACTGCTGGCTTCGGCAGAGGAGGTTGCAATTATTTTCACACCAGCAGTTGTCTGGACTGTTAATTCCTCATGTGTACTTTCTACACTTGATGCTACCTGTTGGGAGCATCCACAATAATGGCACCTTTCCTTTTCTGCTTCCCTTTGAAGCGACATGATGGCATCACAGAAACCACAGGAACTTCATCCATTGACTGACACAGTTCCTGATACAGAGGCTGTGGCTGATATTAGTGAGTGGAATGAAAGTGCCTTTACCAGGATGTAGTTCAAGCCTATCCTAAGCATGGTAGCTCACCCCACTGACATGTCCTGGCTCCCTATCCTAACTGGAGTGAAAGTGGTGGAGGTGGAATTCCGACTGAGCATTGACACACTGGGTTCACCACACATCAGCCCCTCCTACAGCAGGTAGCTGTGGATTTCTAGACCAGGTGGCCCTTGTAATCGGGTTCATAAGGAGCAGGGGTGTAGCTCATACCAATGCTACCCCCAACCCAAGATTTCCATCTATATGGTCATCATAGCAACATGCTCTCTTTAGAATGGTCACCTGTTGGACATACTGACCAGTTGCCACCAGCCGTTTGGTTCTGCTCTCCATATGTTTGTCTGTGTGCAACCTGTGTGTCCTCTCTCCTAAGTGCGTGTGCCAGTCCATCCCTGTTTCTGTAATATAATGTGTAAACTGTTTCGTAGTGTTTTGTTTGTCTGCCAATGCCAAATTTTCTCCTCCCAAACCTTTCTTTTTTCCACTTTCCTTTTATCCTTGCAATCTTTTCTGGTTCTTTAGAGCATGTAAATAAAATGGAAACTCCTCTATCCCTGCAAAAATATTGCAAATATTTTCCCTACTTATGTTTGCCCTTCATGTTTTCCCTTCTCTCTGTGTAATTCCTTTCCTACTTTTCTATACCCCTTCACCCCTTCAATTCTCTCAATTGTATGAATATCACCATATTCATTAGTTGCACACACAGGATAAACAACAGGATAACATATGTTTACATATGCTGTTTATATGTGGATTCACCTGCTGTAGCACTGGTGCATGAGTTCTCATGAGAATATGCAATGCAGCATGAGACCACTGCCTTATCATACTGCATAAAGCACCTCTTCTTCTTCTGCACCACTTAGCTGAAGTTGTGACTTTTCTCTGCTGTGGCATCTATGCTTTACCCAAGGTGTAGCAGTCTGAGTACCAAAAGCAAACATGTCCATGCTTAGAAATTCATGTTTCTGTTCTCATTAATGACATTGTATTTTCTCTATGCATGTAAAGACTTACACCTTGTCTACAGTGCACATCTGTATAAATTATGGTCCTAATCTTCCATGGGATTAGCTTTTTAGCTGTGAGTTATAGTCAAAGTTTCCTATTCACTTACATTACTAGTTACTTCTTATTATCTTACGGTAAACATACCAGAAGTTGTTGTAGCTCTCACCCTCTGTATCTGTCACCACCAATACTTCCGAGGTTAAGTCATAAACAGGATCTTTCTTTCAAAATAAATATTTATAAACATAAATATTTATCATTTGTTAAATCCTGCATTGTTGGACCATTTTTTAGTCATGATGCACCAGGGGAGATAAAAGCCAAGTAGCTTACTGAACAGAAAGAATTTTTGGAAGCAGGAGGAAACTAGAGGTAATACAGGAAAAAAATATGCAGACACAGGGAGAGCACATACACCACACCACAGAGATAATAAAAACTCCAGGACTGAACCTGGCAGGCTGACTGCAGTTGTGACTCAAAAAGTTCTTTCTACTGAGTCACCTGTGCTCATGTTTAGCCCTAAAGTTCTACTCTCTTCTGTGGCCTGCAATTTTGCTTCATTACATTATATTATCATAAACCAACATAGCAAATTCCTTTCATTATTTTCTGTCATTTAACTAATTTGATATTTAGCCTACGTTATTCTGGAAGTTCTACTCCATTTAATTTTCCCTTCAAATGCTCTGTGAAGCATTATGTCAAAGACAATGATCAATTGCACATCCACCATATCCACAGTGTCAACCTCTAATGTTCCTCCCTCCTCCCACACAACAACACCACCCCCCACCCCTACCTCAGCCCCCTGCACACACACACACACACACACACACACACACACACACACACACACACACACACACACACACACACACACACACACACACACACACTGTGATAAACTATGTTATGCTGACTGGCTATAAACACCCCCTATAAGGGAAGTGCAGCTTGAAATTGCTTTGATCCCTTCTATGAAACTGTTAATTATGAAATTCACCAATCTGCCTGCATATAACTTTTCTTTCCTCAAGAGGGAAGTGAATCATTAGCACTCATAATCTGCTTCTTTATGTAACCTGTTCTTTGTACGAGACCTTTGTTTGGTATGCAATTCATACAGCTTGCTGTATCTTTTGTAGGATTAGGTACTTGTAGGTTTTGTTTTCATAAAATGGGGCACTCACAAACTTATAGCATTTTGATTTAACCTTTCCCAAAATAGCAGGTATATATTTTTCTCCAGTGCTTGGGCATAGCTTATCCTTTTCATTATTGGGGAAACTCTTCCAGATGGAATAGACACCTCACCTAGGGCTATGAAGCTTTATTACAGACAGAGATCATATTTCCAGTTTTAATCTCTAAGAAAAATAGGGCAGAATCAGAGCTTTGTCTTTAAACTGAAATCCCTTAATCAGACAGTGCAGCTTTTGGTTAATCTTTTTTCAGTGCTAAATGTCAGTTTAAACCAAGGCAAGAGAAGCATCTGGAAAAGTGTGTAATTGATTTTGCTGTTCTGCAAAACAGTCTGATGGCTCATTAGGTGAATTGGGGTCATGGGGTTAGTATTTCTGAAAGTCCAGCTCTTGGGGAATGTAGACCTCTTTTTTGAGTAAATGTATTTTCTGACAATTTAGTAAATGAAAGTTTACAATGCGGATCAAGTGTGTCCAAACTATTCTGCAAACATGAAAAGGAAAAATGTAAATGAATTAATATTTCTCCAGACTATCTAGTTCTTGGAACTAGGAAACATTAAGAATACTGAGCTATTATCTTCTTCCTCTCACTATTCTGTATATATATATATATATATATATATATATATATATATATCTATATATATATATATATATATATATATATATATATAAGTCTGTTAATAGATTCGAATTACTGACTATTTCAAAATACTAGCAGCAGAAATCCATTCTATGGAAAGTGCACTTCAATGAAAGTGCACTTTCACCAAAGTCAACTAGAACGAAAGCGAAGGGTTAGGTTTTGAGCTTGCGGATGAAAGTGATAGTTAGGTAGGGGCTATCCACTATCTTTAACCCAAGCTCTAACCTCAAGGTCCGTGATCATCACATCACAGTGCAGGAAATTGTATTTCCTCAACTGAGCACTAGTTACAGACCTATGAGCTGTACTGTGGTGCGGTAAATAGCGGATCTAAGTTAGGCTTCTGAGCAAGGACAAGTGGATTGCCCTACTAGCTATTCACTATCCTTAACCCAAGCCCTAACCCTAAGGTTTTCAGTCACTATCGCACCACAGTGCAGGAAATATCCATTTCACTTAGTGACTTTCGAGAAAGTGGCCACTTCAAGAAGTGCACTGCTAGTGGGACACTATTAATCGCATTTCAAAATAGTGTAATTTCGATCTACGTAGTAGATTCATATCCATATATATATATATATATATATATATATATGCATGTGTGTGTGTGTGTGTGTGTGTGTGTGTGTGTGTGTGTTACCACGCAGTATATTTTGTATACAAAAGGAAGCACATTATTGTGGAAATTAATATATTGCAAGATATATATTTGCAAAACACTTTACACCCCCACCAGATATTTTATGATAAATTATTAAATTTATTAAGTAGGATAATTAATTAGATCAGTTTTATAAAACCTAAAAAACAGGTACTTGGTAATAATATCGCCATTGTATAAATTTCAATGGCTTCATCACTTTTATAATTACTTTAGCAAAATATGTGGCGATGTAGCATTAATTCATCCCATTCAATGTTGACTCAAATCTGCAGACTGCAACATCTTCAACCAAGGCCCCATCTGCCTCATAGCTGGAGGTAGCTTCAGGTGAATGTAAAAAGATCCTGAGAGCTGGTTGATCATTGGCAGCTGTTTCTTGATGCAGCCTATAGATTGAAAAAAAATTGTGCCAGAACACCTTTCAGAGACATTTGAGTTTTTCCCTTTTCCACTGTTGTAAATGTCAGGTGTGAGTATGATATAATTTTGGGAGCGTGGGAATGTCCCACCCCCTCACCCCCATGGAAGTGTTGGGTGCATGCTCTACTGTGAAAAAAATTGCCTCTAAAGGTTTTCAAAAGGTGTCACAGCATCATCTTTTTTCTATCACAGTCAAAGAAAATGGCTGGTCAATAGATTAAATTTGAGTCCAAAGATCCCACATCGCATATTAAAAGAATGGAAGAATTTCCAGTGTACTGGTCAAACGCTCTAATCTCAGGTATGAATGCCACATCAGTTCTCCCCTGAAAGGGGGCTGCTGGCCTATTGATACATGTACAACAGCATAAAAAAAGTTATGAACTAACCATAATGTTCCATCTGTGTTAAGTTTATTTTTCATTCTCCTCCTCACTGATGGGGTTCGGATCCAAGATGTCTGATCTGGACTCCAACCACTGTAAAAGCTCATGGCAAGTTGAAATGCTCGAGCTTTCTCCCTTACCCATAATGCACCATCTCCCATTACCCCTCAAATATTGCTTGCAAGCTATAAAGATGTACACTTATAACCTTTATATGTCATATAAAAGAGGAGGAAAACAAGGCAATATGCCACATCTGAGCTTTGGTAATGTTCGTAAGATATAACAGTAACTTATTAGGATCTGGTCACTCTTGTAAAAAGGGCAGTTGGGGGGCTTGTCAGGAGTAGGGAGTCAAGGAGGAATGAAAATGGGCAACAAAGATGGAACGTTATGCTAAGTACATAACTTTATCTTGATGGTGCTAATACTTTTATTCTGTCCTTTGACTGATAGGACAGAGTCCCTAGCTACCTAGAACCCTGGGTGGACTCAAGGAAGGATGTTTCTGAGCAACCATTGAGCCAAAAGATGCTCCTACTTCTAGATCACCAGCTCCAACTTATAATGAGAGATGAAGATGTGGAGGGGGAAGCCTAAGTTGCTGCTGGACTTCTATAGAAGTTCTTGAGTGGAAAATGAAGCAAAGCAACTACAGAAAGCTGGTTGAATAAGTAGTGTAGCTTGTGTAGTAAAAAGTCATACCCAATTTGTTGTAAATAAAGCAGATACAGTCAGTAAGTCATTTAGCTAAGGTGACTTGTAGATACAGCAGTGAGCCCAAATTCGTGATAAGCAAAAGATACAATTGGACATTCGTTTTGATAATTTTTGTTCTGTGTTGATTGAAACGTAATTGTCTATGTACATCTAGCAGATGTAACAAGTATTCTCCTTTGTTAGAATAAACCAGGAAGAAGACAGGTAGACTGATGTATTGATTAATGTTGGTGTGTGATACTAACTTAGGCAAAACAGATGAAAAATGAGATAAGGAGGCTTCACCGACAATGTTTGAATTTCTGAAAATTCATCTAGCAGAAGTGATGGCAATTAGGAATAAGGTCTGCTAAGACAAACATTTAAGGTCACAATCATGGGAAAACTTGAAAGGTGGAAGAATCAAGGACTACAGTACCAGTCTCAAATCTCACAGTGGCATGGGATCTTTAAAAGGAGGTTTGAGAAGAATTGTGCCATGTAAGAAGGCTTTACATAGCTTATGAGAGGCTAGTGAACAGCCACCAAAACCAATGAAGAAATTAGAAATTACTGCCAACTGGACTTTCACTGTTGAAGAACTGACCCCTTGGTTGAATAATAGCATCAAAAACTCCAACACATAACCGACTGGGGCCAAGAAAGGGTCTACATGCTCTTCAAGAGCCCAGTGTACATATCTTTTCCACTTAATGGCATAAAGCTTCCTCGTGGGTGGCTTAAGGGAAGACAAAAAGATGTGACAAACAGGAGAAGAGAGCATTGACTGTCTGGCTATTATTGGAATTGCAGAAACCAAGCCATCAGCTTGAGTTTCAGAAGGTCCAGATGTGTCATGTCCATCAGATGAGACAGGGGATCTGGAGCTGGGTCCAGAATCCAGGGTTGGTGAATTAAATGAGGCCACAGGAAGGGAAACCAAATTTATCAAGCCCAAAAGCAGGCAATGAGAATTACCTTGGTCTTTAACCTGGCAGCTCTCTGAAGAACTTTGGAATTAGGGGAATTGCAGGATATATGTAAAAATCCACGGGACCAATTGTGGAAAAGAGTATCCTCAGTGACTCCCACCATGGAGGGATTAAGGCAAAATAGCTGCTGCACTTGTTGCAAGAGATCACACCAAGGCTGGCCCCACTTGTGTAAAATTAGTTCAACTTTCTGGTTGAGGGACCATTCATGAATTAACACAATGCACTCGCTCAGCTTATCTGCTAGCATGTTGGACTTCCCAGAATATGTGTTGCTAAGAGAAATCTTGGACGATATTTTCCATTGCCACACCATTAGTGCTTCTAAACACAGGGGACATGATCTGGTTCTTCCTTGTTTGTTGATGTACCAAACCACTGACATACTGTCTGTATTGCAATCATTCCTGATGGGGGAGCAGACTGAAGGCTTGCAGCACTAAAAGCACTGCTCTCATCTCTAGTATGTTGATATGCAAATTGGCCTCTTTGGGGACAACATGCCTTGGACTGTCTTTCACAGGTAAACCCACCCCCCCACACACCCTAGCTGGGAAGCATCTGTGGTCACTATGGTCTTGGGCTGTGAAGGAACAAATGGACGGCCTAGTAGTTGTTCCAACTGGATCCATCACATCAGACTTTTCTTGCACAAGTTGATAATTCATATTGCAGCAGACAAGGGTAATTGAAGTATTGATCACCAAGATGCCAACGCCCACTGAAGAATCCACATGTGAAACTTGGCTAGTGGAACAAGGATTATTGCTGCTGCCACTGATCCTAGAACTTGAAGAACTAGGTGAGACGAAATTGTGGTACTGCAAAATATCTTGTTGAATTGTGACCTTAAAGTTTGAACTCTGGAAAGGGGAAGGGAGGTTACTGTTGACCTTGTGTTGAGTAGCGCTCCTATGAACTATAGAATTTGAGTTGGCTCTAGATTTGACTTCTTGAAATTAATGGTTATTCCTAACCTTGTGCAAACATGGATGATTTCTGCTCTTGCCATGATGAGTTGATGCCTGGTCAGTGCGGTAATGAGCCAGTTGTCTAAGCATACCTCCCAACTGTACTGAATTACTCGGTTTGTACCGAGTTTTGGGGTCAAATAATGGGGTGCCACAATTTAGTGGCACCCCTTCATTTATTTTCCGGCTTCTTTTTAAAAATGCTTTATTTTCCTGCTTTGAGGTGACATCACATGCGCGATGACATCAGCTCCATAAGCCTGTCGGAATTGAGCTCTTCACGTGCATCGTGCACACATTTCAGGTGTTGAACACAAGCAGGAAGGAAATGTTTTGAATGTGAGCTGGAGGAAACGCGACTGACTTTCACGTTTTGAATGCGAGTTGGAAGGAAATGCAACTCACTTTCAGGTACACGACTGCTGCTCTGAATGGATCTACTGCTGTGGGAAAGAAACGTTTCCTTCACGACTGCCTCTGTGGGAAAGAAACAATGTCTGTAGCAAGAAACTCCCAAAAAGATGATAAGGTAAGTTAGATGAGCTCTTAAAGTCTCTTACGTCTGAAATGACTGGCAAGGAAGAACATCTCTCTCGCTCTTCTGTTACTGGATATAACAGCAGCTACAGGTCTTAAAGAGCAGTTTTTTCTTATTCTATAACCTCTCAAAATATACACTCTTGAACTTGTGTTTATTAGAGTTTCAGCATGTTTTATGTAAGTGTGAATGTGACCATTTTTTAATATTATGTTTTTTTTTTTTTTAATACCAAGTAGCTGAATACTGGCACACATTTGCACAAGTAGTAATCACTGTTTGGGTTTAGGTGGACTAGTATTTACCTGTGTGCGTCAGAGTTATACCATGGAGATAAAAACTTAGTGGTTGAACAGAAGCGCAAGCTGGCTATTTTGTCATGATGCCACCAATGGCTAATGCTTTTTTATCTTGGCTTTCCATTCATCCGTGCTTTACATTTTCTGCTGACTATTGCATACATTTTTTTGAGAAATTCCTCTAAAATTTTCCCGTATTTTTTGTGTGGGGATTGCCTTAAAAAATGGGAATAAACAGGCTGTGAATGTGACAACAAAATATAAATGTTAAGCTAGTCAATGCATGTTACACGTCTGTTACTGCAAAAACATATAAAACACATTGTAGCCCACACTTTCTTAGTGATCCCTTCATTAGACTAGCATGTTTATACAGCTAAGCTTCTTATGTAATCACCTTCAGTATAAACAGGCTAGTCGAACGGTGTTCAGTGTACAAAGCCACATGTTGTAAATATATTTAATAAAAACATTTTAATTTATAGCTAACCATTTTCTTTTGATTACAGCAAGTATTTTATCTGTTTACCTTTAATTTATTCATTATGTTATTTTTCAGAAGCATGCTTTATTTAATTTCCTTCTTTAACTATAGCTGTCATAAGTAGCAGTGTGACAATGTGAAACTATCAGGGTGATGTTCCTATTGAAAGTTAAATAACAGGAGGTGCAGTCCTTGGAACTGTGATGATTTAACTGCATGTAAAGGAAAATTATAGGCCAAGTGCCAGAATGATGTATCCGGCTCATTCATGACTGCTGCTTTTGAAAGGATATGCTGGAAAGAAACGACTTTTACTTAGGAACCGGTGTGTGTGTGTGTGTGTGTGTGTGTGTGTGTGTGTGTGTGTGTGTGTGTGTGTGTGTGTGTGTGGTTGCCTGCAGTCTGTAGATTGCTGTCTGCTTTGTGTTTGTCTGTTTTGTTGGAAGTGTTGCTCTGGTAGGAAGATCCAAACTGTTCAAAATATAGAAAAAGATGACCAAACCAAAAACAAGCATTATCTGCATTGTCTCTCTGTGTGTGATCCCAAACTTAGTGCTGGAGTATAAGTGTATCAATAAAAAGACAGACAGCATTCTGAACATGGTGCTTACATTCCTGTTATTGAGGACAAACACAGTTTCTATGCATTTTCTTTAAAAGATGTGAATTTACTTGTTGTTTAGTTAGCCATGTATCTGTCTTAATAAAATTAAGGTCAAGAATCATTATATTAGAGCTTGTAGTTATAAAACTTAGTATGTAAAACATTTAGGAACCTGGAAGTGCATGAGAACAAATGTTAGGTAAAAAGTTTTAAGTAAATCATGCATGATATGCTGTGTTTAAAATAAGTATGAACCACACAATCATTAAACCTTGAAGGGAATAATTTGTGTGGGTTCATTCTCGCTAACCTTGACATTTTGTAGATGAATGGTTTCCTTAGTATGCCTGAGCTGGTAACACGATATTGCTTACATTAGGAAACGCGAGATCCCTCATGTCGCAGCCACCAGTGTTCTAGTTATCTTTCATTGTAGCTTGTGTCCTGTCCAGGTGTAGCTTCCTGCTGAAAGAAAGGGTCTTGGATTTAGTTATTGGAGATTAAATCAGTGCCAGTCTGGGAACATGGAGATGGGTGATGGTTTGGCATCATCATCTGACTTGAGGCTTTACTGACCATGGATTGAGGTTCCGGGATGAATGGCTGCTGGTAGAGGACTGTCCCCCGGATTCATGAAGCCCAGCGCAAGTCCAGCATAAGGCTTGTGCCGGCCGTGCGACGTAGATGTGGAGTAGACGTGTCATATGCATATTAATGAAGGCACGCAGCCGCTACAGCCACATGCATAGGAAATATGCATGAGTGCAAGGGGCGTATCAAAGTTGAGCAGGGAGGCGTGTCAATGTCGGCTTATGAGGAGCAACCTAAACTGCTGAATATTATATTCTACCAGCAATAGTAATCATACCTATCAGTGTCCATGGAGACTGAAACGTATGCAAAGCAGAGTCCCTGCGAACAGAAAATGAAGAGTCAAACACCCATGAACAAATGACAGGAAAACCGTGTATTCCAACGTAGTGTTGATAGCTATACCATGTGGAAGTGAAACGTATCAGATGTTAGCCGCCAGTAGGTACGCCCAGTTCAACGGAGAGGGTCACCAGCCAACCCATAATTTGAGGGAGGGAACATAGCTGTGCAGATGTCCATAACAAAATACATGAGGAGAAATGTAGATATAGGTAGTGACCGTATGTCTGAATCATATCCCACAAGCCATGTAATAGTCACATACAAAAGGTATGTCCGTATTTCACATACCAAATGTGATAGGAAATAGCATACGCATGTAAACAAACAGAAGGAGCATATAGCCATAACAACATGGACACATGTAGAAAGGAATAGTATGATCCATATCGTCAAAGATAACCACCTGCCCCACTTTGCGAGCAGTCATTCTGTGGGCAGATGTGTCCTGACACAAACATGTAAAACTGTCAAATGTCCAGAGAATATAGGACATAACTCCTCCGTAGATCAATAGTTGCATTAAACATATTTCACTGGAGATAATACATAAATGTCATAACAAACAGAATAATATACCGAAATGCTACAAGAATAAGCTTAGAGATAAAGAGTTGTAAGTTCTATCTGCCAAACTGACCGTGGGTATGTGCCTGTAAAATATGCTGTGTTCACGAACTGTCACAGTAGAGTTGCCACCCTTACAAATGGCCAAAGTGGGACATGTTTGGTACAGACATCAGACTGTACAGGCCGACACATACCCACAGCCAGTACAAAGGACAGAACATCACTGTTTTGCCTACAGAAAAGCGTATGCCTGTAGGATTTTAGTTGCTTATTCTGTTTCTCATAACAGTCCTCCTATGAGCATCACCGGCCACATGCCTGTATGGCACATCTGCAGTCATTATACTGACACCATGGTGTGTAGACACACCTTCTGTAGCCACCACATGTTCCTGTTCCACGCTAATAGACGCTGACTGTCCTTCCTCTATGGCCACTGGTGATGCGGTATGTGTTGGCAGCAGAACTGTGTGCAGGGATGAGGGGGACATAGCTGGGATGGCAACCATTGGCACAGATTCAGCCCCTGACAACCCTGCCTGTACCTCATGCATATGTTCATCACTGCTAGTATCTGTGGGGACACTAACATCAGATGGACGCAGGAGGGTAACGCACCTACATCACCTGTGAATGCAAAGAAAGACTCTAAATTACAATAGACACACACACACACACACAGACACACAGACACACACAGACACACACACACACACACAGACACACACAGACACACCATGCATGTGATTTGACAGATGACATGCAGCATGCCTGTGATACGGCAGAGGGCATGCAGCTCAGACATTAATGGTGTTAGTAAGCATACCTCCCTGGGGTGCACACTACAGCAAGCAGGTGTCATATCAGTAGCCATGCAGTTCACACAATCATGGTAGTATGCATGCATCCCCGTGATACACCATGTGGACCAGAACAGGATAACAGTACACATGGCTGACGTGACCTTGACATGTAATCTGCTGACGTGTGCATTAACATGCATACATGTCTGACACAATGGTGTCCTGACACATGTACAGCATCATAATGGCCATCACATTGCAGTGTTGTCTGTATGCCCTAAAGATAGAATGCATGTTTAGCATATGTGCATGAGCATGGAAGGGTAGTGTGAGCCGTCAACATTGCTATGCAGTGTGAAGTACAGACACTGTGCCATTGCATGGCATCATGAGGCATCTATATTGCTGTACAATGCATAATATGTACACATTGCATAGCCATAACTGCATGCATACCCATGACATAACTGTGGAGTGTGACCCACGATGCTGAGGTGTATACACACCAAACCATGCTGTGTCAAGTGACAGGTCAGTGGAGGACCTACAGATGACACCCCTGCACAACAACTACAGGGTCTTAGCTGCCTGGCAACCATGTCCACACATAGTGGACATGTCAATTCACCATTTCCCACATGACATTGATGTACCACATACACGATGTGCACAGCTAACGGTGATGTCCTACAACAGCAAGGGAAATGTACAGTATCTGTGCCCTGATGTGGTGTCAATGTCTGTGGAAGCTGTACAGGTGACTACTGTCATGCTATGACACAGTCGTGATATTGAACAGATCTTATATGTTAGACTTCAGTGACACCTCCACTAGCTGTACACAGGCTTTTAGGATGTCCAGTGTACCACATCAACTGTATAATCAGTCAACCAAGGCTATAATTGGACCATGTGTGGACAATGTGCAACAGGGTGTGTACACATCACATCTACTGTGTGGCTACATGTCTCTGGCCATCCCCCATGGCCATGTGTGCACATGTGTTGACCAAATGTGTGTGATGGCCATCTAACTCACATGTCTGTGTCGTCTCATATGACATACACCCATAGATGTCAGATATGTCACCATCCACAGGGCTATGCAGACAACGGGTTGTATGTTTGGTATGTGGGATATGGGTCATGGGATAGTGTGACAATATTGCAGCCAGAACACTACGTATCTGGGACATGTCAGATGGCACATCACAATGTGTGCACCCAATGCAGGGGCATATAACACAATGGTGACACCTGTGGGCTGCCCATATCACAGCTCACTGTGTGGTACTGTTTGCGTACCACACATGTTGTTCTAATGCATACTTCATATGCCTCCATTGTAGAACATCTCCACCAATGTATGCACAGCTGATCACACATGTAGCAATGGCAACTACTGTGGTTTCAAGTCGGTGTATCATTTTGTTTGTATATATTGCACATGGGTGGCCTGTGTGAATGATGGGTGATGCGACCTGTATATTGTGAGTGGAACAAACATCAAGTGTGCAACTGTTAACTGGCCACATGGCAAATAGATCTATGTTTTAACATGCCTGATACTGATGACAGTCTCACCTGCAATGGAATCATGTCTGTGCGGCATGCCAGAGGTACCTGTATAGGGGTGACACAGCAGTATGAACATTATCCCTGACTGTCTGAAACATTCGCCTGTATAATAGCATATAGTATGCACGTGTGCATACACAGGGTAGCATACTGTAGTATGCAGCATGTGTGTCCACATACCTTGCATATGTTGTTACTTTACATAATGTACAGTGACACATGCAACTAAATGGGATATAATAGCCATATGTGCAGTACTGACTTACCAGGCAACTCCAGGCTCATTGGTTGGGAGACATCCACCTCCACAATGGCAGTTAGTGTGTGTGGATGCTGTTCTGAGGGTGTCCCCAGACTGGCCAGTAGCTCCTCGGTGTGCGTGAGTGGGGGCTGGGTTGGTGGCTTACCACCTGTTCCACCTTGTTCCCTGGTGATTGCAGTGGCACGCTGTTTTGCATGTCGTATCAAGTCCGTGCAGTGTCTGCACACCTGCTGGTAGGTGCGGTTATGGCCACCAACATCATTCACCCTCCTGCGTAGATCCTGCCACAGGTCGTCCCGCTGCTGGGCATGCTGTGGCACATGGCTGAACAACACCTCGTAGTTCTCATGGAGGTAAGGGATGAGGACATCATCCTCCTGGCGGCTGTACGCTGGAAGGCGTGTACGAGGCATTATCTGTAAGACATAATGATGGTGACAGGGCACAGTTTCAGAGATGTACAGAGATACTGCTGCACATACATTTCTATGACATCTAGTACATCTACACAGTAATCTTTGCAAATCATCATGACACTGACATGACTGACGTGTTTGTGTCACACACATGTAACACCCGTTATGCATTGGATATCATCACCATATATGTGTGTCACCTCATTACAGTGTTCATACTCCACGTGAATGCTGTCTTGATGTGGGCATGTCTATTTGCCTGCACTGGTGTTCTTACCTCATGCCTGGATGTGTCCACGGTACTGCTGTTGACCTTGATGCTGTGTATATGTCACATATCAACACAGACACAGCCTTAATGGACTTGAGCAGTGACAATGCACACATACGCATGGACACCTGTACATGTATGTGTTTTGCCATATACATCTACACAGCACTGTACAGCTGTTCAACGTCCTGTCACGGATCACCTGTGTTACACATGTGATAGACATGGGACAATGGCTAGTTGGACGTCATTCGCAGGGATGGTTATCAACTATAGCATGTACGGGCAAGGTTTCCTAGCTGTAACAGACAGCCAGTATGCCACCGCGAGGTGCATCAGTGCCACATTACTGATCCGGACAGTTGATACTACATCTACCATGCGGCCATCACACCATGTATGACTGGGATGACATGTGCAGCTTTGATGGACAGGTTTGCATGGTTTGGTGGGGGTATGTCACATGTATGGCACAGGGATCTGTCCAGCATGTGGTGATCCTAATATTAGGATGGTGGCTGTCCATGACGTATGTCTTACAGATCAGAATATGGACATGTAGCATGTACATCATCATGGTGTAGCAAATGTCTTTATGCAAGGTAGACAGCATGCTGCATAGTGGAGGTGAGGATTGTGAAGGCTGGTATCGCCCATCCACGCATGGCCATTACCCCTTAAAGGTGATATGTGATCCAATATTGGTCACTCAAGTGCTTTATATGCCTGTCCAATGATCTCCGTGCTCATGGATGGCACCCTGTCATGACATGGGTACCTCGTATGACTACCCAAGGGGCCTGGAGACGTCACCAAGGCAGGGAGATGTACTGCACAGCACCATCTCTTACACAGTGTCCATAATGTTGACCACAGCCTAGGTGGTAGTTAATGGGTACAGGAATGTTCACCTAGCGGTGACAATGCTGATATCATCCCTCAGAATGTGCACATATGTCACACACCTCACCCACACAGCCCATTCTGTATGTTGTTCACAACACTGACACAGCTATTCCTCATAGGTCATGGCCATTCACATCCTTACATACACAGATGCCTAACATTTTGTCTGTGTGGTATGGGCTACAATGAGTGTGGAGTACAACACATTAACCCTGTTCTACTGTAGATGGCACTGGTGTGATATGCACATGTCACTCTGGCACCTTTTGTAGTTGTGAGTCTGTCAACAGGCCACTGGTAGAACACTCCTGTGACATACAAAGGTATTTGTAATCAAACATCCGTACTGCCTTGTACATCTGTACTGCTAACATCTACAGTGATAATGGTTCATGGACATACACACCATACTCAGCAGGGTTATAGTGTGGTGCCACCCATTATGACTGTCGTCACCACTTGTGGGTTGATATTATCCAACACTCTATCTGTATTGTATGGTCATGCTAGGCACTTGTTCAGAACTTGTGAGCATGTCATGAGCTACTGATAAATATAGCACCCATTCCACACCATTTCCCACAGGTGCACTGGCTGTCCTAAAATTTCCAGCTTGCTTATGGTACAACAGCTGTTGTACACACGTAACTCACATATCCTGTGAGACATGGTTGTATATACAGGCATGTCCAACTGTCACATACCAGTGCTATTGCCTGTCTATATGATGGATATGTCGTACATGTGGCAATAGAGCAATTGTCTCATGTACACATTCAATGCTTACCTCCCAACATACGACACTACAGCCTGTGGGGGATGCACTTATGCAGCCCTGCTGGGGGTAATGCTGTCACCAACCCTGACTGCACCTGACAGTCATGTGGGGATGTGTAACATTTGCAACACACCCCACTCATCACATAGTCTCACATGATCTCCACCACAGGCCACACATATGAGGACAACTTGTGCAGTACCTCTCCATACTCTGTGTAGGCACCAGAGGCAGCCCCCATCATGGAACACAACATCACCAATGCATAGCCCACAGACTCATGTGTGCCCATCACATACAGCCAATAGGGTGTTATAACATACACAACACACCAGTCATAGGTGAGTCTGTAGGCAGTCACACTGCAGCTCCACACAGCAGGCTACACAAGGCGATAGTCGCTTACATCTTGCTGTCGGGTAACTGGTTCTGCAACATAACCTATGCACCCATGCCACACCTCACCAGGTATGACATGACTGTCATTCTCCATGTTAGTGTGATTGCCCTGAGATGCCACTTCAAAGACTACGTGTGCAGGGACATGCAATAGCTCACCAGTGTTGTAGCCCTGAAGGTGTGGGCCTAGCCCTGGGGAGCATTATGCATTCATCCGGACCTGATACCACTGTACAATGACTGACTGTGTCACTTCAACAGTTGCCTATGCTTCTGCTGTCATTCCACAGGCATCTGGCATCTGTCCGCTTTGACTGACCTGGTCAAACACAATGCTTTGTCACAGATGACCTGCACCTGTGAGCCCTGGGAGTACAGATCACATGTAAGGCTCTTGCTGCTTCTATACTGCCTGTCTTGCACAGTTTCCAATAACAGTCACCGGCAGAACGGGAACTGGCAAGCAGGACATGGGGTCATGTGACACATTGCTTGCATCTTCCTCTGTGATGCACGCAGGCAAGGCACACCTTATAATGCGCCACTCCAATATCTCTGCAGTGACTGGGACCTGCCTCTAGGCTCTGCAGAGCACACCTGCAATGACAGGTTATAGACAGACCATATCTTTCAGGCACATACCTGGACCGGCACACCCACAGCTGAGATGTTCCCATATCCCACTATGTTGTGCACACATCCTGGCTAGTTACTTAGCAGAATGCATCAGAGGTACTCCACGTGCAACTAACTGTGTCCGGAACCGCTATACACATTGTAACAAGCTACAGATTCAACAACATACCCCATGGTTACCAAACCTCATTTGTTGGTGTACTGGACAGTAGGGCTCAGACAGCTACTACTGATGTGTGACTGACACTACCCCACACTTAACTGGGATAGCCACTCATGTACCGACACATCCATGAGTCATAACCTCCACTTGGCTGGATCAACCCATACACACCACCTCCAAGACCAACATTAACCTTGACATGAACACTACCAACATGTGACTGGTGTTCCATACCTGGGGTTATCCCCTCATTGGTGGATTCCGAACATATGGTAATCAACCTTGTTAGCCACATCCCGGCAACACACCCTTCATGGCATACACAGTACATGAGTACTACAACACCTACTACAGACGTCTTATGACAGTGGTTGTTAACGTCATGACACCCATGCAGATGGACAATGCACTGACAAATGCTGAAACATACCCCAGTGCACTTCATTAGCATGTACATGACTGCATGGATCATGCTATTCCACACAGAGCCATGATGGTACACACCAGATAACAGACGCCACTCTGGTGGTCAAGTTCCATGGACATAATGTACAACAACAGGTGGAGGCTGTTGCACAGTGGTGTACAACCCCATGGGTGGGGTAGCTCACTGGTCAGCCTCGGTAAGGCCACTGGATCCCTCATCACATACTCCAAGACTAGCTACATAAACATTACTGCAACACTTTCCGGGGTGTACCACAAGGCATTATGGTGGTATGTCAGTAGTCGTTGGCAGCACCCACATATGCTCTCACATACAACAGTCACTCAGGAACATTACAGACCCAGGTGATGTTGGCAATATGCTGGCGGATGGATTCAATGTTAACATTATACCCTCTCACTCACTACAGGGCCACAATCCATGCAGGAACATTGCGGTGTCCCTGCGGTCACACCTACACAGTACTAACCTGCACTCTATATGTCCTGGGACACTGGCCCCATGTCACCTTCCAAGGTCCCAGGCTGTGATGTCCACATACCTCTGAATGACATGTCTCCCCACTAGGCCACCATATTCAGTAATAGCCTTGTATCAGACATTGTGGCCCCTGAATGGCACACAGCAACATTTATCACACTCCACACAGGTGGCACCACAATGCACGAGTGGGGCTATAGTCCTACACACCTGACTGGACTGTTCTGCATGGCTATGGGGCACATCATCAAGGACATCATTCACAGAGACATTGCTGGGCTCCGGTCCTTTGATGCCACCCGGGTTGGACTTGTTAGGGCCAGAGCATGGCCCCTACACCTGGTGGACTCCTTTCATACAGTTACCAGGGTAGCTGATGATGGTACGGGAGTCCACACATCCTACATTGTCCTCGCATCACCCTTCAGCACCGTTCTCCATTCTGGTATTGACAACATACACATCCATCTGCACATCGTACCCTATGTCTCAGGATGTTATGCAACGTGGCTCAAGGACAGGACACACACAATGAGGGTAGCATACCATAGTACCTACTGCATTTCAGTTACATTTGCCATACCACAGTCCTCAGTCATTGGGCCCCTCATGTTGAGTATATGCTTCCCTGAGGTACAGGCTAGCACAGAGGGACTTTCCCTGCCTAGCTTTACAAACCCCTGCATACAAAGTGCCATGATTGATCCACCAGCTGATACTGACTACATCCATACGGGTGTCACTGTGACAGATACCTGATATGAATATCATGGCCTCAAGCTGCATGACACAAGGTGCATGAACATCACCTTTGCATTACACCATTCACCCACTGACTATCACATAGGTGGTAGTCCCCTACATACATGTCACATTGTACATGTTTGTAGTACACACGTATGTCGCACCTACTCCTGTGGTTACCGTATTGCCACTGTGGCGTGGATATCCTTCTACATGTCCACACTTATCTGTACTGGGTGTGTAGCTGGTACATAGGCACCCATTGTACCTCTGAACTCAAGACTTCTACACACATTCAAGGGTACACCACCCCATTTAGGGTGTACCTTACACAACAGCTACAGCTTTACATACCACACCATTAACACACCATGACGTTTATTGAGCTCCGACAGTTAAAGTATGCGGCTGAACTACAGACACCACGTCTATACACATTTGCATACTACATACTCAGGAGTGACTTCTGCTGAACAGACAGGGCCCATGTCCACAACAATATTAATGGATATACTCCACATACGCGACATAAGCAAAAGCAACTGTGAGCAACATGCTCATGGATATGTGCACACACGCAACAATGAGTGGGATGTGCTTGAGGGTTACATTCCCAAACTGGTCACTCACCATGCTTTGGAACATGAGTCCTATGTACATCATGCAGGGACACTCAGTAGCACTGTTCATGTGATACCTCCCTTGGTGGTTGGGAGACACATGTATGCCAGGGATCACTGCAGTGGCTGTACTGTGCAGAGGTGCAGGTAACACATGGCTCTGCTGTTCACAGGACACTACCCTAGAGAGGTGCCACTGGTGTGAACACTGTAGTTGTGCTTACACATAGACTTGCCAGACTGCATAGTACCCCACTATGAACCTGTGAAGCTATTACATGTCCTTTGTGCATGGTTACTTGGTAGCCCTTCCATTTAGATTAGCTATCATGCTATTGCAATGTCCCGTGCCTACAAGCCATATGTATCCTGTTATTGTACATGCCAAAAGACGATACCTTTGCTATGCATGATATGCCTGTTATGCTGTGTAGAATATCTGACATATCTACCTACAATACTATACATTACACATATTTCACATAGTATCTCATAATGCAAAGCATACTTGCACAGCGGGACCACCTTAGACATGTCATTGTCGTTATATGCCCATACATATCACTACTGTGACAGTATATCAACATATACTATCCCCTGCTATGGCACTTACTTGTTGGAAATACCCTACCACTGACAGCGGGTTGTATGGAATTGTTCTGTTTAAAGCCCTCATGTAGCATCCCTTGTGGTGTCTGTGATGTGTACCTTGTGGCCCACTGCTGGACGCACAGTTTCTACATGCGTTAGTATGCTCAGCAAGACATCACTACATAAATACCTTTTCCCACTTTATGCATTGCGGACACTTTTAATTAAAGCAAACCAGGCTATACATACAGTAAATAATTAATAAAAAACGTGCTATACATAAGCTTACATACCGAGTGTTCTACATACCTTGTTATCGTTACGGACTTTCGTCTCTATCTCTCTCACACTGCTTAAACAGGTATTTTGTATGAGCGTACGGTTTGAATGTCTAGCAAGTCATCCTTATATACTTCGATACCTGTAACATGTGGTTTCCTCCCGCCAATTGGTGTTCCTGAGTGACTAATTACTTGCATATCAGCTGTGCAGCTACTCCATTCACCAATTATGCGGCAACAGTGGGGTATAATTTAATTCTCCACTTGGACGTTGCCCATTTGCCCTACCTTCGGGGAGACGGCCTGTATTGTGTTTTGTTATGTGTAATTGCAACTGCTATGCATAGAGACAATTATACTTTGGATTCATGTCCCCCATGGATTGTGTGTGACAGCTAAAGTATGTGGTTCAACATGTGGGTGTTCCTGTCATCCCAACGTCTGATAATGGACTATTGCAAACAAAACCTGTAACATCGCCATTTGTTCCATTATATAACGGCTGCAATTTTGCATGGCGCCTTTAATTGTATCTCTCACAAGGTATGTTAACGGTTCTGCAGATGTAATTGACTAACTGGATGTCTGTGCTGTTATTGCAGTCTGTATTGCTATAGTTTCTAGTGTGAGGGATGTCGGTGGGTGTACGTAGCACATACAGGTTTGTGGGGCTTGCATTTCTACATATTCCATATATATGTGTGTGGGCTCCATCCCTAATTAAAGAGCTATCAGTTAGTAGACTTATGTTACGGGATTGTACATTGGGCCATTGTTAATTGGTTTCTATATAGTATGCACGTGAGGTTGATACTTCCATACCTCCGGAACTGCAGCGATATGTAAAGGGATATGTCTAACTGACAGCTATCCCGTGTATTTCTGTCCCAGATATTTGCAGTCATTGCGGTTGTGTTGGTAACAGAACCTCTTTGCCATGGGTTGCCACCTTTTCATATGGCCATTGTTGGACACTTGCGGGATGCACAGCAGTGTTTACAGGCCAACACATAGCCACGGTCAGTACAAAGGTTAACACATACTTTTATCCTCAATACATACCTATTGTGAGACTTTGGCTACTTATCATATTGCATGTAACATTTACATTTCTTACATACAGGCATAACTATTTAATGCAACTATTACATTATATATGGGACATATTAATGTCCTACAATCCTGGACATTTTCCCTTTGTAATGTTTTATGTCTGGACACACCTGCCCAGGGAGGGGCTGTCCCTCCTAATGTGGGACAGGTGGTAACCGTATGCCTACGGCTAGCTATACCCACACCTACCAAAATGATCCACCTCCGAGTTGGCACTAACAGACACATGATGTGGACACACACACACATTACAGTCACACGGAGATGCACACGGCACCCTCAACACACACATACACAGACTACGGCACTCACAAACACAGTTGAACACAGTACCTATGTGGACCGCAACACCGGCAGCGGTAACTAAATGTCCCTTCATATCATCATACTATTACTCCCGGTTGTACTGTTCCGGTACTGTGTTCTTTCGGTCTTTCAGCCTCGTGGTTATGCATGTTGGTATGTTACACATTCCATAGTTGGCAGTATCCTATTTATTTGTACCTCCAAGGTGTTATGAATGTCGTTGACCTATCTATATATATTTGCAGATATCGCTGACTCCGTATATATCAACATATATCACTCTATCGCCCTTTCTATCTGTATAATATATATGTACATATGTGTATATATATATATATATATATATATATATATATATATATATATATAACGGGGAAAGTGACAGGCAAGTTACACCTTTCATTGTGTACTTGTTGGTGTATACTGTTTCCTGGACTCCGCACATTTGTGTCTGTACCTGTCACATTACACACCTGCCGTAGGTTAGGGTTACCAGCTGTCCCACTCTGAGAGGGACAGTCCCTCTTTGGGCAGTTGTGCCCTGCAAAATATTTGTGAACATGGCAAATGTCCTGGGATTTTAAAACATACTTATTTCCTATAGTTTATGTAATAGTTGCATAAAACAGTTATTCTGTATCTGAACCACCTATATGTTCTAGAAACAGAATAAGTAAGTAAACATTACAAGAAAGAGCTTTTATCTAGGCAAAACAGTGAAGTTCTGAATTTCATAGTGGCCGGGTGTATGTGTCGGCCTGCAGACATCTGATGTATGTCCCACATTGGTCATTTGAAGAGGTGGCAACCCTACGATAGGTACATTTTGCCTAGCAATAGTGTTAGGTGATTCTATACATGATTGCGTGTTCTACACCTGGCAGTGGTCGTTTTACCCTTCAGAGCAGGCGCTATTAGTACAGGGGTGAATAATGCTGGTTTCACCTGTTCTGGACATCACTGACCATGATCTGCGCGATATTCGGTGTAGCTTATCCCTGTTTCGCGCATATCCATATAGTCATATTTAAATGTCGCTTACCAGCAGAGGGCAATGCATATTCCCGGTAACGTGCGCTAAACATGATTTGCTGACCTGCATCCGACATGCATTGCTCGTGCCTTCGGGATTACATTACATCCCTTGCAGGACGTGGGACCGGGAACATGCACGACGGTCACTGCATTTAATATATGGCCATCTGGGATTTGTACATGTGTTATGTCATTTTGTACGTGGAGTATACTATGGCTCTTACTCCATACTGCACTCACATGGGTAACTCAGTTAGTTTACATATTGATGAGTCCAGTTAATGGTATGTCCATGTGATGTTTACTGGATGTGCTCCGGCATTGGGTATGTATATCTCAGTGAGCCACACACGATACTGTGCTACACCTTCAAATGACCGTGGGTGGAGCATGCTGGGGTGATGAATACCTGTCATGGGTACACCCCATGCCTTGACACAACATCCATGATTATATTATGTGGAGCCCCTCATTAATGCAGCAGGGACTCTGTGCTGAGTGTGTGCAGAACAGTGCTTACACACATGTGCTCCCACGATTGCCACTGCTCCTCTATGCGACAGTTGGTTACTCGATGTTGTGGCAACAGTGGACACTGTTTGCCCCATTTGGTGTATGACCTCTGACAGTCAGCCGTGAACCTACAGTTGTATCTGGGAACCTATACACACAGCACCACCATATGCTGATAGGCGCATGTACTGTTCAGGTGTTGACATTCCTTGTTCCTATAGCTGTTGTGTATACAATGTTTGAGGGCTGCCTATGTGGGATTCACACAGTGGGCCACCTATACATTACAATTTACAGGTGGTCGTGCTTGTGTGCCATCCATTTTACTGTGTGTGCAGGTGGAGAGGTGTGTCAGTCCGTAGGGGCCTACACTGTCAGAGTATGTGCTATACGTTCCCTCTTTGCCAAGGTGTAGGCATATTGGGCACGCCTCCATCTGCCTACTGGGGCTGGCACAGTGTGTTCATGGTCTGAATCCCTCTGTGCCTGTGATGGCCTTGGCAATTGCTGTGGGCTGTGAGGGCCTTCACGATTTTGTCCCTGCTGCAGCTGTTTCCACAGGATCATATTATGTAGCATGGCACATACTATGACAATGTGGGCACACGTACCTGGAGAGTACTGCAAGGCTCCAGCAGATGTATGCAAGCACCGGAACCATGATTTCAGCATCCCGAACACATGCTCTATGATGATTCTGGTTTGTGCGTGTGCCTCATTATGGCGTTCTTGCATGGGTGTGTGTGCATTTCTGATGGAAGTCATCATCCACTGCTCCAGTGCATAGCCAGCATCCCCCACAAGGTGGCCATGTGGGATGTCCCCCTTGACAAATACCTGATACAGCTGTGAGGCATGCCTGATATGGGAGTCATGGTAGCTTCCAGGGCTGCCAGCATACACATCTATGATAATGCCCTGGGCATTGCACATGACCTGGCAGTTGATGGAGTGGAATCCCTTGCGGTTTATGTAGCGCCTACCATGCTCACCGGGTTGTGACTTGTTTGTATGTGCATGCAGTCTATCGCACCCAGTACCTCTGGGTAGTGTGCCACACGGTGGAAGTGATGCATATTGCTGGCCAACTCCTCCTGAGTTCGGGGGAAGTATATATGCTCATTGGCATGTGGTAACATGGCATCCAGGAACTGGTGTAGTAGCCTGGATGCTGATACCTGTGAGATCCCCATTATATCTCCAGTGGGCCTTTGAAAGGTACCTGTGGCTAGTATTCACATGCTTACACATACCTTCATGTCCACTGGGATGGGTTCCCCTCTGTTATTTCTGGTTCTCAGGCGTGGCCGGCACAGCTCCACTATTTTCTGTAAGATGTCCCTGTCCACCCTGTAATGCTCTATCTCCAGATCATGTAGCCCCTGGTAGGTTACCCTTGATCTGAACACTCTTCTTCTCCTCCGGGGCCTGCGGTGGTTTTTGGCATCATCCTCCACAACATCGTCAGTCTCTAACACATGCTGATGAATCACAGCTATGGCAGCTCCCAACATGTACATTTTAAAAGTTCCCCGTGTGTTTACACCTATGGTGCAGTGTTTGGGAATTCACAGGTGTGTGTAGGGTGCTTTCACACTTTATACTATTGTGCTGTGAACACCGATGATGTCATAGGGTGTGTATGTATGATCGTAGCTACAGGGTATCTTATGTGTTTTACTACCGGAACTACTATTGTGGTGCCTTTGGTGTTGAATTACATTTGGCTGCCGTGGATTACCTCTTGGCCTTCCCTTTACATTTCTGCACATTCCACCTACCATTTTCTGGCATGCATCCATCAGCCTGCTTTCATTTGTACTTTCCTAGACCTGGCGTATCTTGCGTAATGTGTGCTATTGCCGGTCTACTGTCGGTTTGCTTTTCTCTGCTATGACAGATCTCCTATCTTTGCCATCCAATGCCTCCCCTCCTTTCTTTGCATTCTGATGCCTCCCCTATCCTGTTTTGCAGGTTTCTGCGAGCAGAATTGACAGCTGCCGTCAATTGGCTGCCGTGACTTGATTGGTGTTGATTGCTCATTAGTACGCCAATTACCCTACTTTGACATTTCCTTCTTTTCTTCCCCGACCTTCATGTTTGTGCTCTTGTTCGCGCCGCGTGCATCCCCTTACTGGGTTTCGGGCATGTTTTCATCCCCGTACACATGCGCTTTTGGGCACCATGTGTGCTCTCAACTAAATGATTCTATACCTTCCTCCCCACCCCTGTCCTGCAGCTTTGCTTAGCAACGGCCAGGCCAGTTTGCATTGCTCCAATGTGCTTGCTGCTACGGTGGCACACCCCTCTGCTGATGTCATGTATCTCCTCTGAGCCACTCCTTGGTATTATAGCGCTGGGTCGTATGGTTCGACCTTCATCCAGCGGGACATTTGCGATTCAGTATTATCTGCCTCATTTGTATGGCATTGACTACTAATTCATAGTTACCGCGCCGAACACTGTCACAGGCCCTTAGCAACCCTTGCACCTTGGTTGTGGTGTTCCATGCCTACAATTGTGTATTATGGTGTAAACCTGCTTTGTATTACATTGCAATTTTATGACATTTTTATATATTTTCTTTATGTTCCAGTTTGCGCACACATGCCCTGCGGTTGTACTGTACTGTGGACATGACATTAAATATTGTTTTTTAGGTGTTGTGCATCTTTTCTTATGCCATTGGCTGTGTATTTAGCCATTGGCATATGCTAACTTTGTAATACATGAGTCTGGTCCGCTTCCATAGCTCCGATGTTCTGTTTGGGAAAATGTATACCGTGTTTTTTGGTTTACATTTCCGTGGGCTTACACTACACCTGCACCACTTTGTGAATCACTATCTGCCTTCATTTGCATGGTGCGACACTGCGCATGGGGTGATTAGCATACCTATGCCGAGGGCTGCGCAGTTCTGGTGTAGGCCAGTAGTGCACGTGGTATTGGATCGTACCTGAATCGCTCGACGGCCATATTTGGCGTTATTCTGCCTACGCTATGCCTGCACCTGGTGCAAGCTTCATGAATCACAGGGAGTGTCTTTTCATTCCTGGTGGTGATTAGTTGTTATTTTATTGAGTGAATTGGCATTAAATGGTTATTTCAACTAGACTGATTTAAGGATAATGTTGATCATAAATATACCATAGTGCTATCTTTTCATTTATCTTTTCTAAACATACTGCTGTTTTGACAATAGTAACAAAATTCATTCTCTTGTGTGTTCATCAAAACAGCTTCCTCTGCAATGGTAACTAAGAGTGTATCATTGCTAAAAAGATTGTGTTTAGCCAAACAGCTGAGATGAATAGCAATGTTAGAAGAGGTATCTCATTTTCTTTATTCTCCCTACCCTGTCTGTATATATATCCTGCTCTCTACCTGTATCCTTTATTTTTGTACCACTTTGCATGCCTGTCCTTAGCCTTTCTTTTTGTTAAACTAATATGCCTTAAGGAAAAACTTCACCTTGATGGGTCCCTGCCCTGGATAATGCTCACAGCAGAAGTTCTATGTGATTGATGATCGGTTGCATGCCATTTATATATATATATATATATATATATATATATATATATATATATATATATATATATATATACATATTTGTGTGTGAGTGTGTGTATGTGTATGTGTGTGTGGGTGGGGGAGTAGACTTTTATGATGGAAATGTTCTGAGCTGGGCAGGCAGTTTTGTAATTATTGGTTTATACATTTTGTTTCATTGCCTACTGGAAAAAATGTTCAAAACAATAAATTTAAAATGCGAATGTGTGTGTGTGTGTCTGTGCGTGTGTGTGCGTGTGTGTGTGTGTGTGTGTGTGTGCGTGTGTGTGTATGTGTCACGTTTATGATGGAAATGTTCTGAATTGGGCAGTTTTGTCATTACTGGTTCATGCATTTTGTTGTATTGCCTACTGGAGAAATGTTCAAATAATAAATTTAAAATGCGCTCTAAGTCTAACAAGTGTGCTGTATTATACAAGTAATATATAATTTAATAAAGTCAGGAAGGTGTATCAAAGAACACATGTATGTTTTGTGTGCAAGGGGCTATGATTTGAAAACAGCCCAAAGGTAATCGTTATCCATCACTGACCTTCCTTGTGACACAGTATTGCTTTGCTTATCAGATGTCTATGAGTGTTTGTGCATTGTGCTATAAAATGTAAAAATGAAATCCAAATAATCATTGTAGAAATAAAGCAGTATGCAAACATTAATGTTTATGGTAAATGGGGCGAAACAGCCAGGTAATGGGACATTGGAATGGCTGCAGGGGGGACTCTGGTGCCATATTTTGGTTGCCTGTTCTTCAGTTTGCATTTGAAAGTTGGTATATCACAATTCCATTGGAGTGGGTGGGGTTGTGTAATTATGTATTCAAATGTTATGTTAATCAGTGTACAGATTTGTACCTATTTTTCATGGGCCTTGTCCAGATTTTTGATGTTTCCATGTTGAGTGGTATGAGTCTAAGTATGGAAACACATGGAATCCTTGCAGTGTCAAGTGAGCTGCTTCCACTGCCATGCATTTGGTGAACACTCCAGGGGCTGTGGTTAGTCAAAAGGCAGTGCTCTAAATTGATAATGACTGGCTCCTTGCTGGAAGCATAAGCATTTCCTGGATCATCTGTTCATTTTTATATGATAGTATGCATACAGGAGATCTATTGAGCACCTCCAGTCATCCTTTTCCAAAAACAGAAGAATGGACTGAACCATAACCATGTGAAACTTTGTGTTTTGAACTAATCTGTTCAGGCTGCTAAGATCCAGAATTGGTCTCCGGTCCCCTGTTTTCTTTGGCACTAAAAAGAATCCTGAGAATGTTCCAGATCCTTTCTGTTCTGGGGAGACCCCTTGGTTGACTCTTTTGTTCAGCAGCTTCTGTATTTGAAAGGCTGTTTGATCCTTCTGACTGGGTACAACATCAGGGATTTTCCTGGAATTTATAGAGGAAGAAGGGAAAATGGAATTATATATCCTCTAGATATGATCCTCTGTATCCAAGTATCTTTTGTTATTCCTCCAGAGGGGGGCAGTTGGGTCTCCATTCAGGAGCGCTGGAAGAGTTTGTCAAAGAAAGGTTCTCTGGACCCCTGATGTTGTGGGCCTCCTCTGCCACGAGGGCAGCATGTACCATTTATATTTCCCCCTCTGCCTCTGGGGGAACACCCTCCACATGTGTCCTGGAAAGATCCTTGTGATTTCTTGAACCATGTCTTTCCACCACCTCAATGATTCCTCGAATAGGATCTTTGGGGGTGGGAGTGGAAAAATGTAGGCCTATGGCAGAAAGGGTCTGTCCTTACTTCTCACACCTGAACAATGTATATTTTATTTTGGGGCCAAAAAGAGAGATGCTGTCAAAAGGAGCATTGATGAACATAGACTTAAAGTCTCCAGAAAGTCACACAAATGCATCCAGGTGTGTCTCCTAATGGCTATGCCTGAAGCCACTGCCCTTGATGTTCCTTTTGCCACACTGGAAATAAGCCTCATGGATGAGTTTGATATTAATTGTAGGGTCGCCAGGTGTGAGGTGATGGCATCCTTCACCTCCTCAGACATGGTTCCTGTGAGTATATCTGTGAGTTCCTTTATCAGATCCCTCTGCAGTCTGGTGAAATGTGCTAGATAGTTCATAGACCTCAAGGCAAAGGTCCCTGAAGCATAAACACACTTCCCAAATCTATCCATTGACTGCAACTCCTTGTCAGATAAATAGAGGAATTTTCATCAGCTAGTTACTTTCTGATGGCTGCCGCTATGACCATGGCATCAACAGGGGGCACTTGGACCAGAACTGCTTGGCTTCCAGAGTGGTCATAATCCTATCAGGCTTCCAAGAACTGGGCTTACTGGTGTCAGGTTCCTTCCATGCCTGCTGCGAAAACAGTTCAAGGAGCACATAGGCAGGTGAATGACCCAAAAGTAGATGGACCAGTACCAAAAGCCTCTAGGAGCACAGATTTCTCCAAAAAAGGATTGCTGGGTTTCCAGCCACCTCTCTGTTTCAGGATTTCAAGGATGTCTCCAAATGAGACATTCACAGTAGGTAAGAGTGGGAACCCTTCACCTTCCCCAAAATCTGTGTCTTCGGTGACAGATTCAGGAGAATCCAGATGCTTTCTCTTGTATGTCCTTTTCCAAGGGACCTCCTCAGTGGGATAATTTGGGGAGGTATCAAAAGAGGTTGAAATATCCAACTGGGTGTTCTGGGTTTTGTACCAGCTCTCCCTGTGGGAGGGTAAGTTGAGACTCTTGATGCTGAGATGGGAGTGACACAGATGCAGGACCCGAGGGAATAGGACCCATCTGGGGCATGGTCACTGACAGGCTCTCTCCAAAGTTCTAAAGGGTGACCTTCCTGGAGAAAGATAGGAACCTGAATCTGAGAGAAGGGCTTTCTGATCCTTGGTCCTTCCCTACTCCAAAGAAAGTCCCCCTGAGGCAGAAGTTGGAACCAAACTAACCCTTGCCAAAGCTCTGAGGTGCAGAGACAGCTTTGAAGTTCTTGGAGTCCACTGAAACACTTCAGATCCAGCAGGGAATAATTGTCTCAAAGAGTTTTCTGGATCTGATTGCATAGAAGAGTTCACAGCAAGCTTCAGATCTGAGGACATAATGATCCTTGAATATGAAGAAAAAGGGCCTGGACAACTCGGATCCAAGGGCACCAAAGCCACCGAGGGAGTCAAAAGAGGAAGAGTTAGAGGTGGTGTCATGGATGTATGGGCTTCCTGACCTGAAAGGATAGGAGCAAAGTAAAAACTGGTTGGCTATGCACTGAGAGGATCTGTCTCATTACACACTCCACATCTTCCAAAGTGAGGCTTCTAGAAGAGGACTGTTTGGATGGAGAATCTGGTCTATAAAGGAAGGGAGAAGATACTCTTGATGGGACCGGGTCCAGAAATGGAGAGTACCTTCTCCTAGGAAGTACTTCCTGCAGTCTTGGCAGGTCTGATGTCTTCAGATCTAATGAATCCTTAATTTTTGGAGACTTCAGATAAAAAAAAAACAGCCTGATCCAATGAAAGATTTTATATTTTTATCTGATCCAAGGGGGTCAGATCTGAGAGTCTTCTATTCTTTTTCTTAGACAGATCTGAGGAAACTGTAGGATCTGAAAAATGACTTTTTGAAGTTTTCTCTGAAACCTTTGAAGAAAAAGAAGAAGAACTCAGAGAAGAATGTAGTAACTTTTTAGAAGTTTCTCCAGATGAAGCATCACCAAAGGAAGATGGTAAAAGCCCCTTTAATATCATCTTGTTCTTGCATTCCACTAATACTTGGGGGTTAAACGCATGACAGATTGTGCGGCTCTCTTACAGGTGGAGGAGGCCAAAGCAGTAAACACAAAGAATGTGTGATTCAGAGAGGGGAATCTTTTGACTGCACTTCCCACACTTTTTTAAACCCACAGGGCTTTCTCTTTGTCATCTAGCTACAACAAACTACTACATAGAAAAAGTACAACAACAAGATTTAAGAGAGATATGTATAGTCAGATTTTTTTTTAAACAGGAAGAGACAAGGAGAACATGGCTACCTACAAAGGTGCTAAGAACTACAATAAATGTAGAAGGGTGAAGGGAGAGAAAAATGGAAGAAAAAGATACTAACAATAGTATCTAGAGTATGCTAGTACAAGGGAAAAAATGGAAGATGAAAAAAGATTATCACTGTAATAAGAAAAAAACAAGCACTTATGTAGCCCAATAACTTGAGAGAGAAATCATCATGTCTTTCACCTAATGGCAGCAATCAAGATCTGAGGTAATGGGGGATGGTGCATTATGGGTAAGGGAGAAGCTCGAGAGTTTCAAGCTGCCACGAGCTTTTACAGTAGCTGAGTTAGAGCCAATGTCTCGAATCTGAACCCATTAGTTGAGGATGAAATGAAAATTGTCAACATCAGATAAATTCTTATGAGAGAATGATAAAGAAAGAAAGAGAGATGTTTGATTTTTCAGAGATATGGTACATGTCATCTAAACTTACTAATAAAAGATTAAAATCTTTGAATATAATACTGAAATTTATTTCAGCAGTTTGATTCTACCTTTGCCTATGCAACCATTTCCAAAATTTCTCTTCTTTTATTACACAATACTGATTACTCCTTGTTCCCCGGTGTTCTCATCTGTATTGTCTTCCTTGCTTTCATGATAAAGATTTGCTCAACATAATGGCCTGGCTTTATAAAATAAATAGTGCAATTATCAGTCATGCAAAGGGTGTGGAGATTCAAAGACAATGCGTAATGCATATCTTTTTAGTTGTGATTTGTCACATGCAGCAAACTTCCAATTATTACTACTGCGCAAGCATACAACATCATCTATGAATCTCAGCCAGAATGACTGTCACTAAATTCAGGTACTTAAAATTCTTGTGTGTGTGTGTGTGTGTGTGTGTGTGTGTGTGTGTGTGTGTGTGTGTGTGTGTGTGTGTGTGTGTGTGTATGTGTGTGTTTATGCGTGTGTTTATGCGTGTGTGTGTGTTTAGGTGTGTGCGTATATGTTTAGGTGTGTGTGTGTGTGTGTGTGTGTGTGTGTGTGTGTGTGTATGCGCGTGTGTGTGTGTCTCCTGTCAAGGACTGGTGTTATATTCAGGACTAATTTCTCTGTTTTGTGTTCCATGATTGACAGGACAGATTCTGGCTGTCCCTTGGCCCTGAAATGGATTGTGAACTTGATGCACTTATGCACTTAGAGTAGCCATAACTGCAACTACTACTCAAAGTGTTATCATTTTTATTTATTTATTTATTTTACATTTGTTGACCGGGCTAGTCTAGCTGGATATATGTCCATTTTCAGTAGAGGCCCGGGGAGAAAAGCTCCACAGCAGATAGATACAGCTTAACATACATGTGTAAATATAGACATAAAGGGTTGACATATAGTACTAATGCATTTCAGTACCAGACTTTTATTTCTTAGAATTTTAACGATGAGTAAAAATGTGTCAGCCACACAGCAAACCTACAAAGGAAATAATGCTGATTGTATAATCATGTTTAGTGGTAATATAGAACTTAATTTCAAGTGATGGAAAAGCTATTTAAAAATGCAAAAAAAGGCTAAATGCAATTACAATACCAGAGGGTGTTGCAGAGGTAGTGGCAGTCATTTAGCTGTCCTGTTCACCATCAGATACATGTGGAACAGTATGAGGTTCAAATGGAGGAATGATAAAATCAGCAAAAGGAGTTAGTGTTGCTGGAATTGAATTCATCCTCAAGTCTTGGTGAGTGCCTTCATGAGGTGGACCCTGATTTTTCACAAAATCTCACCAAGATAACACTGATCTATATATGGTACTTTATATAGCATATATCATGGACAGAAGTTGGTTAAAAATAAAGAAGACAGCTGGGTACACAACTCCCAGGATAACAAAGTGCCCAATCTTGATAGATGCACTGGTACCAACACTGGAAAAAATGACAGTGTGGAATCTTCAAGACACAGAAATATTCCTACAATGGGGCTAGGCCAGGCCCAGGGGGAGTATGACCCCCCTGTTGTAGAAGGAAATAGTAGCAACCCACAAAAAAAAACACAAAAACTGATAGGCCAAAAAAAGAGCCATTAAGATGATAGAGTGGACTACTGAGGACAAGAAAGAAATTATGTATTGTTACTGTTATGCAAAAAGCCCAGAATTTCCAGAAAAAAAGTTATATGAAAAGATCAAGAGAAAAAATAGAGGAAAGAAAAATATTTCCACAAGAAAACCATTCAGAAATTTCAAATAAAAGTTTGTGTTCATTAATACAAGAGATCCAAGAAAAACACTATCTAGACGTAGAAACCTTGTGCTGTTTCAAAAAAGAAGTGACTGATGAAGTGCTAAAGAACAAAATGTAGAGATGTTTAAAAGATATAAAAAAGAAACATGGAAGTGGGAAAGAATGACAGATCTGATATGGTGCAATACTTATACAAAGGAGAAAGCCAAATTAATCAACACAAAAAGGCATCCCCAAAGATATTCAAAGAGAAATATAGGCAAAGGCATTGAGATATGGAAAATTTCACAAAAAAATAAGATCATGAAGGGGGAATGTAGAACAGAAACTTAGTCAATTAGAAGCTAAAAAATAGAAGCTGAAGTTATGGAATATTTATTAAGTGAATAATTCAGTGTAGAAAGTATAACACAGGTCATATCACAGCATAATGGAATAACTAGTCCTCAAAGTAAGGAGAAACAAGAGGAGCAGGAGACATCTGAAAAAGAAATATAGACATGGGAAATAAAAAGAAATTTAATATGGTACAATATTTATGCAAAGGAGAAAGCAAAAGTAATCAATGTAAAAAGATCAGCACCAAAGATATTTGAAGAGAAATAAAGGCAAAGACTTCCAGATATGGAACATTTCACAATACAAAAAATAAGAAAACAAAGAGGAAAAATAGAAAACAGGATTAGTGATGGGAAAGTTAAAAAACAGAAACTGAGGTTATAGATTACATTCAAAGTGAAGGATTTAGTGTAAAAACTTTAACTCAGATAACAATACAACAGGATAGTGCAATGGTCACCCAAATTAAGGAGAAACCAGTGGAGCAGGAAGCATCTAAGTCAAGTGACATATGAAGATAGTTTGGAGCCTCCCACAGGAAAGTAGTACAAAGGTTCAGTTGGAGCTATGCAGCAAGGGAAAGAACATGAAACTGTGGCGACTATGACACTATCAATGTTGGGGAATGATAATCCAGTAAACCAGTGATTTCCCTTATGAAAAAGCAATGGATAGTACAGGGTGAAACTGAAGAGAACATGGCTTAGGAAGAAGCTCTGGAACTTTCTATAGAATGCCCACAGGAAATTGGGAACAAAGAATATGCCCTCAGTTTAGAAGAAAATTATCTAAGAGAAGAGTTGCTTGATTTAATAGAGATGGATAGACATATTAAGAGCAATGAAAGAAATAAACTGCAGAATGTTAATAAAACCAAAAAAGTTAGAAGTTTGATAAAACAAATGAACACCATAATTGGGACTGTTCATGGAGATTCTTGCAATATAACAGAAGTAAATAGGATACATTACTGTGAAGACAAACTAATAACAGATAAAGTCCTACCACAAGAACACAGGGTAGAAAGAGAAAGGATGAGGAGAAATCAATTGCCAGCATGGAAGTATTGAACAGAGAAAACTGTAAAGCAATTAATACAAGAAGTGTCACTTTTAGAAGAGTATAGAAGAGAGAACAAATCAACAAAAATACTCATAAAAATAGGTGTGATAAAAGCAATGTGCAGTATCATAACAGGTCAGGATTTATTATGCACTATCGCAAATAATAAACTAAAAATATCACCACAGTCAGAAAAAAATTAAAAGACACACAGATAAATATAAAGGAAAAATAGAAAATAAGCAATTTATTGATGACCCAAAAAAGTTTTATAGAGAACTGGCAAACAAGGTAAAAGAAATTGAAAGACCACCAAAAAAGAAGAAATATATACATTCTGGAGAAATATTTACAAAGATCTTGTGGAACATAACAAAGATGCTAAATGGATAAAAGAAGTAAATGAAAGAATAAGAAAAATGTACAGGATATAAAATGGGATGAAATAATGGCCAGAGATATTGAAACAAAGTTAAGAAAAGCCTGTAATTGGAAAATCCAGGCCCAGATGCTGTACCTAACTTCGGGCTAAAAGTATTAACGTCTTTTCATGAAGACTTAGCCATCAGTAAGAATTATTTATATGCAAATCCCCAACAGACACCAGCCTGGCTAACAACAGGAAAAACAATGCTCCAAGCGAACCTGCAAGCTATCCTAAACACTACAGACCGATAACTTGCCTTCTGACAATGTATAAACTATACACTGGAATTGACACCGACAGAGTTTATAGTCATTTAAAAGGCAACTCAATTATGGCAATAGAAAAATAGGGTAATAAAAGAAAGTCATATGGAACAAAGGATCATTTATTGTTAAATAAAGTCATAGTGGAGAACTGCAAATAGGGGAAGAATCTAAGTATGGCATGGATAGACTACAAAAAAAGCATTTGATAATATCCAACATTCATGGATAAAAGAGTGCTTACAAATATATAAGATACAATTTACATTGATAAACTATATCACAGCAACCATGAAACAGTGGCAAACTACTTTTCAGTTAAACCATGATAAAGGGCAAATTATTATTCCAGGGATAAAAATCCAAAGGGAGATATGATATTCCAGGGCGACTCTCTGTCACTGCTGCTCTTTTTGCCTTGTCCTTAACCAATTATGTTATCTGCTTAACAGATAAAGTCATGGTTATAATTTGGGTCCCAGAAAGCAACAAACTGTAAAGATTTCTTGTCTTCTCTTTGTCAATGATTTAAAACTGTGTAGTTTATCAGATTAGGAACTGAAAGCGCGACTGCAAATATTCAAAACTTTTCCAGATGATATAACAATGGCATTTGGTCTTGATAAATGTATAAAAACAACCTTTAAAACAGGAAAGTTGCAGCACCAAGAAAACATCAGTTTGGGATAAGAATGTGCTATAAAAGAACTTGAGCAAGAGGAAGTGTATAAATAATTGGGAATTGATAAAGGATCAACAATAAAACATGAACAAATGTGAATAAAACTCACTAAGGAATATTTTAGAAAACTTAAATTAATCCTGAAAACAGCATTGACATCTAGGAACAGAGTTCAAGCTATAAACCAATTTTCTCTTTTTCTGTCCTGACAGTTTTGGAGTGATTGACTGGCCCCAAAAGGTGTTGAATAGATTAGATAGGAAAACAGGAAGGATGCTTCATGCTCATCAAATGATTTACAAAAATCAATGCATACCAAGATTATATATTCCCTGTTCTGAAGGAGGTATGGGCCTCCTTGACATTGATTACATGTATAGATCTGCGATCGTGGGACTGCATACATATCTGCTGATCTCACAAGACCCAAACATAGTGAAAGTTTTGAAACATGAGAGGCATAAATCTAAGATGACTTCCTTGCTTATTCTAGCAGAAGCATATCAGCATCAAGCAGAAATGGAAATTAAACCAAAAGTTGATAAAAACCAGACAGTAACTGAATGTGCCAAAAACAAAACAAAGAATATAAGGTGAAGGATCAGATGAGAAGGAAGAAATGTGGAAAATGCATAAATATAGTTGCAAGTATAGAAACCTCCTGGAACAACCTCATGGTGATCAGGACTGAACACAGGAATAGTTTAGGAGAGGTGAATTCAAATCAAAGGATGAAAGGTTAATATTGGCAGCCCAAGATTGTGGACTATGTACACATTGGTTTACAAAGTCCATTGAACATGTGGAAGAAACAGACAAATGTAGGTTTTATAAAACAGAATTAGAAACAGTTGCACACCTTGTTGCTAGTTGTGACAGACTAATGGCAGAAGGTCAGTATACCGAAAGGCATAATAATGTGGCAAGACTGTTGCACTGGGTATTGCGCAAACATTATAATATTGAAGTAGCTGAAAAAAACACCGGAAGCATGAGCCACAAAGCCTCATTGAAAATGCTGAAGTCTACATCACATGGGATCACCCATTACCAACAGTTCAAAAGAGAGATGCGAGAAAACCAGATATAGCGGTCCATGAAAAGAAGACAAAAGTAGCATTGATCCCTGAAATCGCTACTCCCATTGACTACAGTGTTTTGCATACAGACAGACACAAATTCATAAAATATCAGGATTTGCAGGCAAAAATGAGAGCAATGTGGAAGAAAGATAACCAGACAGTTCCAATAGTAGTAGGAGCAATGGGTCTTATAAAAAAGAATCTACAATCGTATTTAGATATGTTATTGATACATGTAACTACGTATGAATTGAAGGAGTCATTACTGTGCACATTGCTGGTGCTGCAAAGAGCACTTCTGACTGACATCAAAGATTGAAACAATACTAATTTCATGAACTTTAATCGTACTTTGACTTAGTAATGGGTTCCATTCCAGTCATGGTATTAGAAACCTGAAAGATTTTGAGAAATTAATAAAAAACACACTTCTCTGCAAGTAGTGGAGAAGCTAAAAAGACATGGACTATATAAGGTAGTATAGCAGAAACAGATACACAACACTGCATGCAAACAAATATTATTAAGCATTTTGCTTTTTGTTGTCTTATCTGAGTGCATGAAACTGTATTGCATAAGAGAGAACAGAACATTTGGTGCTACTCTTCTACAGATCAGGATTGGTATGTTATATGTCAAGGCAGATGAATGCCCATGTATTTAAGGAAATATAGGAGTAATGAAGTTTTTGTGGTGTTAATCTGCATGACAACAATATCTCTCTCTCTTAATTACTAGCTCATTTAATAAAGACACATCAAGCCCTACCACATCAAGACTCAAAACAATACAAAATGGTGCAAGCACAAAATACCACTCAAAGAAAAATTGCACAAACTTAAAACACATAATGTTTTTACAGGAGCATCTGCCCCCCAAACTCCCAACATGGAGGTTCTGCCCCAACACACCTGATCTTTGAATACACAATCTCCAAGGTCACACAAACTCAGAAAAGGGAAATGGTAAAATAAAATAATTCACTTTTTCCTTTACTTCTTGACCTCACAGACAGTGGGAAGAATTTAATAAAGCCTACATGGACTTTTGTTTTCCATGTAGGCATCGTGGCACACTGCTTACATGAAAGTAAGCAGGTTTGCAATCCAGTAAACAGAGCTGGGCAGTGCACATACACGTGCCAACACAGAAGTATCCATGGCATGCAAATCACCTCATAAGCAGGTGAAATGCATGCAAATGAGGGAGGTAGAGCAATCCAGAAAGTGGATAGGCAGTCCTGCAGACCTTTTGTTGGTATCCATAGGAAAAATTCCATGTGCAGGAATTTAAACAGAGAACAGGGGCTGCAAAAGTGTAGTTTGATGGACAGAAATAGGATAGCAGACACAGATATGTGCAAAATTATCCACCATGTGTCCAAACCCGTATGGGAAATACTTTAGAATAATATTTTTTAATGACCTGCATATGCTTGCGTGGCATGCTGCAGTGTGCAAACATGCTGTTATGAAAAATAAATAAATAAAAAAGATTGAAAAAAAACAAATTTACTAGTATGTGATAGTAATGTATTATAGGACCCTGTGTGGAGTATCTACAATGGTGGAATGGTGCTGTTGCCAACGAGGGAGGGACTGGAAACTTATAGTTTCCAGGTTGTATGCACAGATCCCGATGCAAATGAGGTGGGGTTACTGAATAGCACAAATGGGTATCCATGTCAGCAGATCCCATTTATGTAGGCACAGAACCATGTTGGTGCCCAGAGAAGAGGTAGCTGACATCAAGAGGGGAGTGTGTGTCTGAGAACTTGTAAGCTCATTGGAGCTCAGCTGAGCCTGTTTGCATGGCACGTTGATGTGCTCAGCAAGGGAGTGTGTACACTGGCTGCTAAGCTTAGTTTACCTTCAAGGCAAGTGTTTCAGTGTGTTTGCATAGTTTGCTGCCATTCTAACTGAGCCCTTTCATGGGGGTGTGTGCAGTTACTGCTGAGCATTGTTTACCTTTACGGCACCTGTTTGCATGGCACGCCACTGTGCTCAGCAAGGGGGTGTGTACACTGGCTGCTAAGCTTTGTTTATGTTCAGGGCATGTGTTTGCTTGGTGAGCCCCAGTGTGGAGCAAGGAAGGCTGTCCAAAAAAACAAAAAAATGGCTGAGAAAGCCAATGGTATATTAATTACTGATGACCCTGTTTCAATTAAATTAGGGTCAATAACAGTCCATAATGATGTACTTGGCAGGTGGAATGCATCATAGGTAGTCAATCACACAGGCTGCGCCTACAGCAGAGCACTATAAAGGTTGCATACACCCTACAATCTGATTTCACCCCCATACTTTGCACCAGTGGAGTACAGACTTGGGATTTTTAACTGAAGGAATGCTAGGGACTGCTGCAGGTCTGCTACATCTGTATGTGCTAGATGCTGAGGTGAATGCTGCTGCTGCTGCAGCTGACAATAGGCCTAGACTGAGAGGGAGAACAGTGTTCAGGTCCAGGGTAACCTTCCAGAGGCTACATGAGTTGGAGATTGTAGAGCGGTACAGGGAGGATAGGGACATGCTACAAGAACTCACTGAGCTCTGCTGCCCTCAACTCAGACCCAGAGCCAACAGAGGGGAACCTATCCCAGTGGAAACAAAAGTATGTGTAGCTCTTAAGGTAGCAGCTACAGGTACTTTCCAAAGACCAACTTGGGACATGATGGGGGTCCCGCAGGCATTAGCATCCAGGGTACTCCACCAGTTCCTGGATGCTATGCTACCACATGCTAGTGAGCACATTTATTTTCCCCACACCCATGAGGGAAGGGCCAGCAGTATGCAACACTTCTACCATGTAGCACACTACCCTGAGGTACTGGGTGCCATAGATTGCACTCATGTACACATCGAGACACTACCCAGTGAGGAGGGTAGAATCTATGTCAAACACAAGGGGTATCTCTCTATCAACTGCCAGGTCATGTGCAATGCCCAGGGCATTATAATGAATGTGTGTGCTGGCAGCCCTGGTAGTTATCACAACTCCCATGTCTGGCGCACATCACAACTGTACCAGATGTTTGCTAGGGGGGGGACATCCTGCACACCCATTCACTAGGGGATGCTGACTATGGACTGGAGCTGTGGATGATGACACCCATCAGAAATGCACACACCCATGGACGAATGCCATAATGAGGCACATGCACAAACTAGGAGCATCATAGAGCATGTATTTGGGCTGCTGAAGTCATGGTTCTGGTGCCCTGATATATGTGGTGGAGCCCTGCAGTACTCTCCAGCCACATGTGCACAAATGTTCACAGTATGTGCCATGCTACACAATATGATCCTGTGGAAACAGCTGCAGCAGGATCAGCAAAGGGAAGGGATATACAGCTCCCACTAGTGCCTAGGTTCCCACAGCCACAACCACAGGGGGACTTAGAGGAGTAAACCCCTGAGGATGTCCCTGTAGGCAGATGTAGGCATGCCCAGTATGCCCTGGTCTTGGCCAAGCAACAACACATAGGCTATAGGCCCCAGGGCCGATAGCCTAGTACCTACCTATGAACCTATGAACCTATGAACATGCACTGACAACCTAGAGCCCTAGGGACTGACACCTTACTCCAACTCGTGTGTGTGTGTGTGTGTGTGTGTGTGTGTGTGTGTGTGTGTGTGTGTGTGTGTGTGTGTGTGTGTGTGTGTATATATATATATATATATATATATATATATATATATATATAGTAAAAATTATGACAGACAACCCACACAACCTGTACCTGACCATGTATTGGCTGTGTAGTGCATGTATCAGACAGAGTCAGCCCTGAACTACAGTTTTGTCAACTGCTGAATTCACAAGATAAGTCACTCACCTACACACCACTTGTAAGGAGTACAATAATGTGCTATCATATGTATGGACCTGTTGCATGTATGCAAGGGAATATAGTGGGCTATTTGGAGAAATGTAACATCCACATGGGACTACAGATACCCATTCCAATAGTACGTGTTCCATAATATTCACTAGATCTCATGGTTGGAATATTCAGTACAGTAGTCAAGGAAGGTATTAAACAATGGATTCACATATTTGCACTACTTTCTATGCCAAGAGATCATGTACCGTTCTTCCTCCACCCCAACACATCTGTATTCCCATACAGCTGCTGTAACACTATGCCTGCAATGATATGTCAGCAGACCAGCCAATTCCAGGGCTGTGACATAGAACCTGGCCACATGTTGTATGTCTCACATAACGCAGTGGTGACAATGTATGTCTGTATGCTGTTGATTACATCTCTGTCTAGTGGCTGGTGTGGCTCACTGGGCTAGGGATGTTAGGATGGGTGATGGTGTTGATGGTTTGAATCTGGAAGCATCCACATCTTTTGCATGTGAGGTACTTGTATGGTGGCATTCCCACAGACTGTCATACCTCTCAATCTGTTACTGCAATAAAGCTGGACAAAGTCAGAGAGAATGGGGGGAAGCACCAAAACTACAGACATTATACATGCTCTGATGAACCTAGAAGGTGACTTGTATAACAGCAGGTTGCAACAGAACAGAATAGCTGCAGGATATAAAGGCCGTCACTTAAATGTGTCAGTAGTTAGCACAATTCAGTGACTGCATTGTACAATATTATACCAGAACACCACAAATGTATGAGGAACAGACCACACATATGGGGAAAAATGCTGGACATTCTGCAAAAACATGTACAGTGAGAGGTATGCAGACTGTCACCCTGTGTGTGGTGTTACGTTATGTACCCCAGTCACATATTAAGTACAGCGCACAGCTGGGGAATGCCTTGGACAATATCAGGGAAGTGCTGCACTGTGGAAACAGGTGCATCAGCCAATGTCTGCAGCACACAAAAGCCCCGACCAAAGTACAGGTAGCTCTGGCCTGGAGTCATCTTGTAAGTACTGACAATCCCACTCAGCATGCTCCTACACTTAGCTAATTTGAGAGCAAGTCTGTTGCCTCTTCCTCACAAAGGCCAGCTAAAGTTTATATCTGTAAAGTTCATATCTGTAACAGTAACAGTACTTGGAACACAGCTAGAGCCTGTTTACTGCATTTCCTGTGTTGCACTTAATTTAAAATCGTTTTTTTTTTCTCTAAAAACTGCATTTTACCTGATTTTGGCCTAGCACTCAAGTGTGGGGTCATTTATTGCACTGTTGTGATTATTCTGCTGCTTGTGTATCTCTGCTACCTTTAAACTACAACAAAAAAAAAAAAAAAATTTTTGCTTTTTTCCCACTTTCTGAAAGTTAAGAAAGTTCAGTTACAGATTTGCTGTTCTGAACTGTTTGGAAGTTTCTTGAGGGTCAGTGCTTGCTTGAGCTAAAGGGAAGTCCCTGTGTTCACCAGTGGGAGTGGTTAACACTGAACTGCCTGCCTGTCCCTGGAGGAGTGGTTACTACATAGAAGCTGTAGTTTTATTGACCATTTTGGGTCAATTCTAAACTCCTTGATCTGTGTCTCTTAAAACCCGGCTGCCTCGTGGTTTTGGCATCTTTTCAGGCTTGCTAGTTGTTGCTGAAGCACCTATCAAGGGGAGTAGGCGCTGAGGGAAGAAAAGGAGCCACTTTTGTGATTTTAAGTATTTTCTTCTGATTTTTTGTTAAGTTTTACTGCTTTGCTACTACTTTTTGGCATTTTACGGCTTGCTAAAGTTTATATCTGTAACAGTAACAGTACTTGGAACACAGCTAGAGCCTGTTTACTGCATTTTCTGTGTTGCACTTAATTTAAAATCATTTTTTTCTCTAAAAACTGCATTTTACCTGATTTTGGCCTAGCACTCAAGTGTGGGGTCATTTATTTCACTGTTGTGATTATTTTGCTGCGTGTGTAACTCTGCTGCCTTTAAACTACAACAAAAAGAAAAAAAACAAAAAAATCTTGCTTTTTTCCCACTTTCTGAAAGTTAAGAAAGTTCAGTTACAGATTTGCTGTTCTGAACTGTTTGGAAGTTTCTAGAAGGCCAGTGCTTGCTTGGGCTAAAGGGAATTCTCTGTGTTCACCAGTGGGAGTGGTTAACACTGAACAGCCTGCCTGTCCCTGGAGGAGTGGTTACTACCTAGAAGCTGTAGTTTTATTGGCCATTTTGGGTCAATTCTAAACTCCTTGATCTCTCTCTCTCTTAAAACTCTACAACTCTCTTTTTGCGCGGTTTTGCGCACTGAGCAGCGTCAGGCAGCGCCGCCTAAACAGGTTTAAACTATTCCAGGCTCCACAAAGTCTGCTCTTCACTTTTCCCTTAGAACTGTTCAAACTCTCAAAGTAATCACTGTATTCTCTTTCTAAAGCCCTGCACTTGTTCAGCTCTTATAAGGAAACACTAACTAACGAAAGCACTACATCCTCCTTGACTTCTCATAAGTATTAGGCTCCCGATTGGTCCTTCCTGATCAAGTGAAAAATCAGTACCCTTCCCTAATCTGATCAGTAAAAAAACAGTTCCCTATACTAATCTGGTATGTCCAAGGGTCAGTTTCAAGGTTACTCTCCAGTCCAGCTGGTGAATCTGGGAATTTTGAGGCAATGTTACAATTGCCTTATGTACACAGGCAACCCTCTCCTCCTTCCAACAAACTCTAATACATGTGAGAGATGCAGTTACACAGCCAAACTGGAGGCAGAGCTCTCTCAACCCAAGACTGGCACAGTCAGTCAGGAGGAAAAGGTAACCACACACACCACAAATCCAGTCTCACACATACCTATTGCATCTGTATACCCAACACATAAACACACAAAAGCATACTCGGAGGCTCTAAATAAAAATCTGCCTAAACAGCAAAGACCTCCTAAGCAGATATCCAAGCAACAGCCACCCCTCAACAATACCCACGAATCACATATCTCACAAAATCAGTGTGCCTCACAGTCACAGCCCTTAAGGCCAAACAACACACCAAATACACTTGTTATAGGGGACTCTATTGTCCGGCACACTGACGTCCTGCTTACCAGACTGAACAAGGAGAAGGTCACTGTAAGCTGCCTGTCGCGTGCCAGGATCCGCCACATAATGCAAGCACTCAGGTCACTCCAAAGCAAGTACAAGTATGACTCCATCATTGTCCATGCTGGTGTGAATGACCTGAGACATACCTCACTGGACTACATGAAGAGACATAGAGGAGCTCTCTGACCATGTAGCCCAGGCTGGTATTACCCTGACCTTGAGTTGCATCTTGCCCTCACCAAGAATGATGCCACAGTATAAAGACAAAATGATCAGTTTCAACAATTGGCTAAAGTATTGGTGTCATTCAAAGGGGATCCAGTGTCTGTCAGCCTGGGATGACATGCTCAACAAGCCACGTTGCTTTGCTAGGGACGGCTTGCACCCATCACCCTTAGGCTTTTGTATACTGGCCAAGGCTCTTGCCACCCCCATAGTTCCTTTTTTAGGCAAGGCTCAAAGGACAAACTCACCTCCATAGACAACCCAAGGATAAAAAAACTAAAGGTAATGCTACTCAATGCCAGAAGTCTAAACCTCAAGATGCACACACTCGAGGATCTCCTCAGTATGGAGAAAATTGATGTCTGTGCAGTAACAGAAACCTGGTTCAAGGCTCCTGAGAGCACCCCAGCACTACCAGGTTATAACTCATACCATGTGTTTTGGCCTCAAAACTCAGACCGAAGCACAAAAGGAGGGGGAGTATCTATATTCATCAAATATACCTACACCTCCAGGTTAGTGGCACTGCACGTAGCATTGGAAACCATCCATGTGCAACTAACAGCAGGCAAAACTGCCTTTCAGTTTGTAGCCTGCTACAGAACACCCTCCCTATTACAGGAACCCCACTTGGCATTCCTGAGAACACTGGAGAATATAAAGATCTCTCCAAACACTATGTTATTAGGTGACTTCAACTACCCAAACATTGACTGGGAAAACTACTCAAGTCCAAACACCCTCGCCCAACGGTTCCTTGAATTTATAAACTCTAATGCAATGGAACAACTGGTCACCACTCCCACAAGAGGGAATAATATATTGGACCTAGTCATCACCAACATGGGGACTCTATGTTCCACACCAGAGGTAAACCCCTCATTGGTAAGATCAGACCATAAACAAATTTCCCTGGACATCCATATCCCGTCCCTACCCCCAGCCAAGGAAATCACTGTAAAGAATTTCTCAAAAGCCAACTTTGCACTTCTCAAGACTGAGGTGGAATCCTTCAAAGCCCCTGGGCCAGAGGATAATACAGCCAATCCGCAGAATCATTTACAAATGCATTCTATAAGCACCTGCAGGAATGCATGGATCATACTATCCCAAATAAAACCAAGACTCACTCCTCCAAAAACAGGAGACCGGTCTGGTGGACCCCGGCCATAAATAAGCTATACAACAGAAGGAGGAAGCTACTACATGATAGAGCAAAATCCCAAAAAGGGAAGGCATCTCTGATCAGTATTAGCAAGAAACTTTGATCCCTCATAAAATCATCAAAGGCCAGTTTCGAAAGAAAAATTGCCCTAGACACTAAAGATAATCACAAGGCCTTCTTTAGTTATGTCAGGAACATGGGCGGAAACTCCCAGATATACTCTGAATTGTTGTATAACGGTACAAAATATACCGAACCTACAGACATAGCCAACATCCTGGCAGACAGATTCAGTGCAAACTTCTCCCCCTTCCCCCCCAAAGGAGCAAATGCCTATCCCAACTGAATGTAACCTCCCTGACATCACAGATGCACAGGTGAAAGCTGCCCTCTCCAAAGCAAACAACACAGCATCTATGGGACCGGATGGTGTCCCAGGCTGTGTCTTACACGAGCTCCAAGAAGAACTAAACCCTCACATTAAGTCACTGGTTAATCTTAGCCTTACTACAGGATATGTACCCAAAGAATGGCGTACAGCTACAGTGGTCCCACTCCACAAAGGTGGTGCCACAACGGACCCCGGAAACTATCGCCCCATAAGCCTGACTAGTCTGGTCTGTAAAGCTATGGAGCATATTATCATGGAACTCATAAAGAAAGACATTGGGAGCCTCTAGACACTGGAACCTACCCAATTTGGCTTTGTTAAGGGCAGATCTTGCCTCTTAAACCTAGTTGATTTCTTTGAAACAGTTACCAAAGCCATAGATGAGGGCAAGGTAGTCCACACTGCCTACCTGGACCTTGCAAGAGCCTTCGACACAATACCCCACTCAGGCATCATAAATAAGCTTACCAGCTTAAATATCAACCCCTATATCACAAGATGGGTTGCAAACTGGCTCAGAGATAGAACCCACAAGGTCAGAATCGCAGGTGCCATGTCCGAATCCAAACCAGTTACAAGCGGCATCCCATGTGGCTCAGTTCTGGGACCTCTCTTGTTTGGTATATACTTCTCTGAGGTTCAGGCTAACACGGGGGAATTATGGCTGACAAAGTTCACAGATGACTGCAAACTGGGGGCCATAATCGAATCTCCAGCTGACACAAGCATCCTTCAAAAGGGTCTCACAGAGATGGATGCTTAGTGCCAGAGCCACGGCCTCAAGCTAAATGCTAAAAAGTGCATAGTCATCCCCTTTGGGAAAAACAAGGTGCCCACAAATTACCACATAGGTGGGAATCCATTAAGTACGGAAGAAGTAATTAGAGATTTGGGGACCAATGTAGATAGCAATCTCTACTTTGATAATCACATTGCCAAAGTGGTTAGAAAGACCTTCTATATAGCCCACCTTATCATGAAAGGGTTCGCATCTAGATCAAGAGAGGTCATTGTGCCCCTCTACTCGTCACTCATCAGGCCCATAATTGAATACAATGCCCCTTTTGGGATGCACCTTACACGACACCTGCAGCAACTGGAGAGACCCCAAAAGTACCTCACCAAGAGGATCATGGGCTACAAACAGATGTCCTATGCAGCTCGACTAAAGAAACTCCAGCTCTACTCAATTGCTTACCGCCTACTCAGAGGCGATCTATGCCTGACGTACAAAGCCATGTCAAACCCAGAATTAATGGACATGCTCCACCTCAAAAAATCCAAGTCCCTTAGAGCTACACGCTCCAGGGACCTAAACCTCAGCACAAAAATAAATAGGACATGCTGGAGGGACAGATTCATTTCCCAGAGGCTCCGCTCACTCTGGAATAGAATCCCAATTCATGTTAGACATAGCCCCTCGCTGACCCTCTTCAAGCGAAATCTGGACGTGTGGATGAGAAATCGCAAATTCACCCCTGGGGTCTCTTCTGTGTCCCTGCTAGACAGAGGCACAGTAAACTAATCTTAAAAGGGTACCTTCTGTGACCTACTTTCCAGAGGCACAGTAGTCTAATCTAATATGGAGGCGGAAGCCAAATACACTCTGGCTAGGCTTATAAATGCCCTAGGGCAGATAGCCTAGTATCTACCTATGAACCTATGAACCTATGTGGAGATACATTTGTTCATACAGACAGCTACGTATACATAGCTGTCTTTCACTGTCCCCCTCACACATGATTGGTGTGCCTATCAGTATGTATCACATATACATATGATACTGTTATATAGATATATATATATATATATATATATATTATATATAATATATATATATATATATATATATATATATATATATATATATATATATATATAAAATATATATATATATATATATATATATACGGGTCTACTTTGATTCACAGAAAACTAATTTCACTCAATTTCAATTCACCCTCAGACAAAGTCTCTGAAAGTTCAAATCACTGAAAACTCATTTCACTGAATCACATTTCATAAGTACTGTTGGGCAAATAAAATGTATATGCCCTTTTCCCCACTGTAGTATGATCCTGGAGTTAGTATGGGTGTGGGGGCATATTCCCCCCACCTACCTAAGTAGCTTTTATATTTATGAATCTCATTTCACTGGAAGCTAACAATATAAAACCAAAAGTAGCTGGGGGGGCTGTATATGTTACTCAAATAAAACCAGCATACTTAGTAATCATCCATGAAGAACACAAGGAGTCTAGGAATAGATGCATAGCCCAACTTTAATGGCTGACAGGCCAAGTCACCTCACCAGCAAACCAGGTTTCACCTTAGCGTAATCAGTGCATGTCTGGTTTGTTGCTGAGCTTTCTTTGAGTAACATTTATTGCTGAAATACCGGACATCTTTTATCACCGTGCACCGTGTTTGGTGTTTTTGGCAGTATATATATATATATATATATATATATATATATATATATATATATATATATATATATATATATATATATATATATATATATATATATATATATATATATACATACACACACACATATATATATATATATATATATATATATATATATATATACATGGAGATGTAAGATGTCCCCACATACCCTCAGAATGCTGAGGTTGTCCACACTTACACATCACAACAGTTGTCAGAAGGACCCAGACCAAGGCCGCAACAGTACATAATCCACTCACTCACAGACCCCTGTACCTGCGGAATGTCACCTTGTAGACAGACACAGATGAGCAGGTGTTGTAATGTACAATGGTATCAATGAAAAAAAGGTACCAACTGCAGCAAAACGAGATGTTTATCAAAAAACTTTACTTTATACTGTGAGCGCTTTCATGCGAATATTCTCCGCACTTCTTCAGACAAAGTTACAAACATTTAGCATTCAATATATATACTTTACATAAGTAATTAAGCAATCAAGCAATTTAGACAATTATTCCTACAACAATTAAGATTTCATTACTTTCATATTTAAAAATACATAAAACTAAGTTTAAAATTAACTATAAAAAAGAAAAAAGATAGAAAAACGAAACCAAATCCAGCACCTACTCCTATATGAAATATTTATGTATTATGTTCTATTAATCCATATAATTCTAATAAATACATATACAAATACTCCTAAATATTTTTTATGGCCTATAATTTGTATTTAACACAGTGTTTAGAACAGCTAAATATATATATTTTAATTATCTCCAAAGAGCTCTAAGTTTCAAGAGACATTTAATGGAACAAGTCTCATTGAGACCTGGAAAAACATATGCATTCGTTTTGAGCTGCCATAACAATTCTTGTTCTTCAAGCAACAAATTCCAGGGACCACCTCTTGGATCTTTCTTAATTTTCTGAACCACCAAAAATAAGAATTTATGGTTTCTATTGTCAAAAATGTGCTTCACTAAAGCATTGGTGACATTGTTTTTAGAAATGGCGTATAAATGTTCGTAAATACGCTGTCTGAATGGGCGTTCAGTTTTGCCAAAATAGAAAGCGTGACATAGTTGACAAATAGCCAAATAAACCACCCCGTCTGTCTGACAATTGTATTTGTCATTAATATGATATTTTGCTCCTTTAATGTAAAATGTGGACCCAGTCTGAATGTATTTGCAATAATTGCAATGCCCACATTTAAACATTCCCTTTTTGGTTTTGTATTGCTGAAAAGGGCGTTCTAATAATGTCTTAAGAGATGGTGTTCTTTTAAAGACCATTAAAGGTTTGGGACCCAAGATTTCACTACATTGAGAATCCTGTAGAATCAACTCCCAGTTGATGTTCAAAATATTTCTGAACTCCAACATATGTTCATTATATTGGGTAGATAAACAAGATCTATAGTTAGTAGAACTATTAACTTCTAACTCTGATCTTAAACTACCTGACGTGTTACCTTGGTCTTGTAATTGCCTATTAATGTTGTTGTGTGTTAGAAGAGGCGCTAAAGACCCACTATGTCGTTTTTGTTCTACTTCCTTCCTCAAGTTGTCAAATAGCCTACTCGGGTACCCTCTGTTTATGAACATCTGTTTGAGAAATATACATTCTTCCTCGAACAAGTAATCCTCTGAACACATATGTGAAGCACGGACCAATTGGCCCTTCACGATACCCCTCTTCTGAAAATAGGGGTGATTACTAGTAAAGTGTAAAAAGGAATTACTATACAAAACTTTTCTGTATATGTTAGTAACAAAACATTCCCGAGATGAATCCTTGCTAATCAAGATATCTAGGAAGTTGATAGATTCCCTTTCTGTTGAGAAAGAAAATTCAACGGTATCCAACCATCGCAGTCTCCAGAGATGTTTCCATCCAGCACCGATCTCGGTACGGCTAATAGTGATGACATTAATTCCATTGGGAATTTAACAGCTCTCATCCAGCGTCTTACACAAAGAGTAGACGATTTGGCTACACAATTTAATAGCCGGTTTACCGGCTCAACGCCTGCAGTTCGTCCGAAGGCAGGAGTTGTTTTCCAGCAGATCTCTCATACTCCAAGGTCTGCACAAGGCGAAAACAGTTTAGAACAGCGTGATTCAACTTCTAATACAATGGACAGTATTCCGAATGCACAACCTATAAGGCAAAATTCCACCTCAGGTAATAGTTGTGCTTTACCAACGTTAAGAACTGACCGTAACCAAGGTACTAACCATCCAGGTACCAGTAATATGCATTTACCTAACAACGGTCCTCCCCTACTGCATGAATTTATCAGTGCATCAGACAATATGTTTTACAATGACTCGCAAACTGACAATTTCAAAAATGAAAGGCATAGTAACAACATCAGTATTGTCTCTAAGTTGAAACAATTTGATGGAGCTTTATTAAAATATAAAAAGCTTCAAACAGAAATTGTATATTTTCGCGAGTGTATTAAATACAGTATTGTACCTAAGGGGTTAAGACAATGGAAGTACCCGTCTGGCGTCATTAAAGATTCAGCCTTTCATAAACAATTAATTCAATTTTTCAATCAACAAGGCTTGAATTTTTTAGAACTTCTCATAGGCGCCTATAATAATCAAATGGTGGATCTCAAGACCCAATTAGAAATACTCGAGAAAGAAATAAAAGATGACAAGGATTTTCATTGTTACGAGTATGACTATGGTCGAATTTTCATCAGCATAAATTCCTTATTGAACAAAATAAATGAGACGAAGAAGCGGAAATTCAATAGGGACAAACTAGCCTACAATAAGAATACGGCTTATCCGGATCCACCTTTTTTGAACAATACTATGGTTCAGCCCCAACGAGCCTTGCGTCAAACTGTCAATGTCAGCAATGACGGTGACCAAGTGTCCGATGTGGATTTCGATGAATTTCCACAATTGTTGGAAGACTCTCAACACTACAGTGGAGACACAATACCAGAAGCCAGAAGAAGCGAAAGGATTTATCAACAACAACAAAAAAAGGCGCGAACGGCCAGAACCCGTCTTCTTCGGGTTTTCAACAACAACATCGGAATTATTCAAAACCCAATATGAACAGGAACAACAGGAGAAACCAGAACAGGAAAGGTTTCAACCGTTGCAAGAAGTAATAACTGACTATTTGCATGGTACGCTCGTAATTGTTTATAATACCAGCAAGGACTTTAAAGTTTATAATTATACTTCATTTACACCTGAAGTTGCATTTATCGATTTATTAGCCAAAGGGTTTAATTTTGCATTACCTAGCGGTTTGAACATAGGGCGGGTGTTATGTGACCTCAAACTATACACACGAAAATTGAATCTTAATTTGTTATTTAAGGGATGCAATGCTATTCTTAATGACGAACGCGTACCAAGCATATACAATCCACCTCTTAATAATAATTTAGCGGCATTTGAAAAGGTTTCTGAAATCCACTTGAGGGGGTTATATAATAGACTTAAACTCATTCATGAAAGGGATTCAAATGTTAATGACATGATTAAATCAGTCAAGAGTCACCAAATTAGGGTTATGAAACCCGATAAAGGCAGAGGCGCAGTCTTGATGTATGAGGATGACTACAATAACTATATTGAGTCAATGCTGACCTTAGATAGTTATAGAGAAATTTCTAGAAATGAGCTCAATCAAGCTCTCTTGAAAATTAAGAACAGCTTAAGTGATCTATTTATAGAAGGAAGCATCACCTCAGATCTATACCACTATTTAGATATGGCAGCTCCCGGCACTCCTGTCATGTTCGGAGTTCCTAAACTCCACAAAGGCTTGAATAACCTAGCTTTTCGACCCATTATTGACGGCAGGCAGTCAATCACATATGCCTGCGCAAAATGGGTCGATAATAAATTGAAGCGAGTTTTGGAAACTGAGCCCCAAATATGTGTAGAATCATGGCATGTACTAAAAAACCTTAACACTATTCCCTTTGATGATGATTTTAAGTTTATCACTGCGGATGTTACGAACTTATATACGGTCATTCCGCAAGACATTGGCCTCGAGTGGGTTAGGGAATTTCTCTTACTTAAACATTATAATGGCAATGATATTGATTTACTCATTACGCTGTTAGAACTAGTGTTAAATAACAACTATTTTTTTGTTCAAAAACAAAATTTATTTGCAAAAGTCGGGGGTAGCGATGGGCTCGCCATGCGGCGGTACATTCGCTAATTCAGTTATGGCGTTCTGGGAACGTACCTATTTGTTTAATCACGCTTTGTTTAAACAGATAATCGTATGGTACACAAGGTACCAAGACGATATTTTTATGATCACCAATGGTAGTGACGAACAAATAAATGATTTAATGAAGAGTATGAATACCTTTACCACTTTTTTAGAATTTTCTTTCTCAACAGAAAGGGAATCTATCAACTTCCTAGATATATTGATTAGCAAGGATTCATCTCGGGAATGTTTTGTTACTAACATATACAGAAAAGTTTTGTATAGTAATTCCTTTTTACACTTTACTAGTAATCACCCCTATTTTCAGAAGAGGGGTATCGTGAAGGGCCAATTGGTCCGTGCTTCACGTATGTGTTCAGAGGATTACTTGTTCGAGGAAGAATGTATATTTCTCAAACAGATGTTCATAAACAGAGGGTACCCGAGTAGGCTATTTGACAACTTGAGGAAGGAAGTAGAACAAAAACGACATAGTGGGTCTTTAGCGCCTCTTCTAACACACAACAACATTAATAGGCAATTACAAGACCAAGGTAACACGTCAGGTAGTTTAAGATCAGAGTTAGAAGTTAATAGTTCTACTAACTATAGATCTTGTTTATCTACCCAATATAATGAACATATGTTGGAGTTCAGAAATATTTTGAACATCAACTGGGAGTTGATTCTACAGGATTCTCAATGTAGTGAAATCTTGGGTCCCAAACCTTTAATGGTCTTTAAAAGAACACCATCTCTTAAGACATTATTAGAACGCCCTTTTCAGCAATACAAAACCAATAAGGGAATGTTTAAATGTGGGCATTGCAATTATTGCAAATACATTCAAACTGGGTCCACATTTTACATTAAAGGAGCAAAATATCATATTAATGACAAATACAATTGTCAGACAGATGGGGTGGTTTATTTGGCTATTTGTCAATTATGTCACGCTTTCTATTTTGGAAAAACTGAACGCCCATTCAGACAGCGTATTTACGAACATTTATACGCCATTTCTAAAAACAATGTCACCAATGCTTTAGCGAAGCACATTTTTGACAATAGAAACCATAAATTCTTATTTTTGGTGGTTCAGAAAATTAAGAAAGATCCAAGAGGTGGTCCCTGGAATTTGTTGCTTGAAGAACAAGAATTGTTATGGCAGCTCAAAACGAATGCATATGTTTTTCCAGGTCTCAATGAGACTTGTTCCATTAAATGTCTCTTGAAACTTAGAGCTCTTTGGAGATAATTAAAATATATATATTTAGCTGTTCTAAATGCTGTGTTAAATACAAATTATAGGCCATAAAAAATATTTAGGAGTATTTGTATATGTATTTATTAGAATTATATGGATTAATAGAACATAATACATAAATATTTCATATAGGAGTAGGTGCTGGATTTGGTTTCGTTTTTCTATCTTTTTTCTTTTTTATAGTTAATTTTAAACTTAGTTTTATGTATTTTTAAATATGAAAGTAATGAAATCTTAATTGTTGTAGGAATAATTGTCTAAATTGCTTGATTGCTTAATTACTTATGTAAAGTATATATATTGAATGCTAAATGTTTGTAACTTTGTCTGAAGAAGTGCGGAGAATATTCGCATGAAAGCGCTCACAGTATAAAGTAAAGTTTTTTGATAAACATCTCGTTTTGCTGCAGTTGGTACCTTTTTTTCGTTTTACTGGTTTGTGTTACAAGTTTCGTGGTTTATATACAATGGTATCAATGCTTGCCTTGGAGAGCCCATATTATCCCTGGTCACATGGTTGCTTATCTAACTGCAACCGGCCAGATACGGTCATACTGGTAACTGTACACACATAGCAAGGATATTAACAGATATTCCACTCCTAGGACACTAGATGCAATAACAGTACCAAGCAATATCACTCTACAGGCCACACATGCTGTCTAACACAAGGCTACTGTGCATACTCCACAAATACTGTGCCTGCAATCCCATATGTAACAGATGTAACCTGTGGCACATGCGATAAGTACTGCAAGCTATAGTGTGTAATAGTAAAGAAGTAGGGGGTTCTAATCTCACATCAGCCATTTCTGTGTGTGTGTGTGTGTGTGTGTGTGTGTGTGTGTATATAAATACATTCCCTTGCAGCAGTGGGGACATCCTGTATGGGCCATCTCTGTACAATGGCTATGCATTTTATGGCCCTGTGAATAACAGCTGGCCTCTACATTGCTCTCCTCTACAAAGTCTGCTGATATCATCCACCTTAAGAACGCTGGCAGGCAGTCTAATTTATTATTTATTTATTTATTTATTTGACATTTGTTTTACCAGGGTGGTCTGTCTGGGTCTAGAGAACCCATTTTCAGCAGAGGCCCAGGGAGAAAAGCTCCACAAACAGTACAATACAAATACAGTAAAATCCAATACAATACAAATCACTTTAGAAATACTATACAAAAATAATCTGAAAGAACAAACTATGTTACAAGATGTTACAATATATACTACACATTTAAATGATTCTATAGAGTTAAAACATTAAAGACAATAATAGTCACTCTCACCATACATGATGTAGTGTCCAAAAATAGTACATAGGTAGTGCAACGTGTGCCATTGAGTGCTATAGTACATGAAAAAATAGAATGTTAGTTTCAGTTAGGAAAATGGTAACCAGAATTTAGTGATACAGAAAGACAGTGAGAGAGTTAAAAAGAACGGAAGCAATGCAGCCTGAGCAGTAGCTTAAGGATATGGTGTAGAAACAGAGAAGGAGTTAGAAGAGCCTTAGGATCTTGCAGACTGTGAAGGATTGAAATGTGACAGAAGAGGAGAATGAGGCTAGTGTGGAAGAAGAGGAAGAGCAGAGCATCAGGCAGGCTTTATGCAGGAGCGGAGCCATGCTCTTTTGAGATGATTTTTTAAACAGGCTTTGAAATGGGTTAGGTCAGGCATAGACCTAGTAGCTAGAGTTAGTGATTTCCAAAGTACAGAGACAGAGTATGAATACATCAAGAGACCTGGTTTACTTGTGGGTTTCAAGATAGCTAAGAGATTTCTTTCTTCTGATTGTAGGGATAGATTTGGTGTGTAAGCTATGACTAGACTGGCTATTGCAGGGCAGGCGGTAGGCTTGAAAATAAGGTTGTGCAAAGTGGATAGTTGAATAAAGCCAAGCTGGTTGTTGAGTTCAAGCCAGTTTAATTCTAGAAGTGGTTTACAGTGGTGTGTGTGATATTTAGAATTTGTGGCAAACTTTGCAAATTTGTTGTAGCACTATTCCATCTTGCTTATGGTAGAAGTTTGTAAGTTAGTTAGGATAGGGGCACCATAAAGAAGGTAATCACATAAACTCTGTGGCACATGTGATAGGTACTGCGAGTTGTAGTGTGTAATAGTAGATAAGTAGAGGTTCTAACCTCACATCAGCCAAGTGGGTGTAAATATATCCCCTTGCAGCAATACGGACATGCCTATATGAGCCCTCTCTGTACAATGGGTATGCATTTTATGGCCCTGTGACTAACTGTAACCCCTAAAATGCCCCCCTCTACATAATCATAACTGACATAATCATTACTGATGTCCGCTACCTATCTGACCAAGACACAGGATATTTGTAAACGTGGTAACTCCATCGCCACAACTTCCAGATTTGTAAGTTGAGAAAACCCAGGTGACACATAATAAGGGTAGCAGACCATATCACAAAGTATGAATGCATGATTATGCTGACTGCTCCCATTATCCCTAATAGACTGTTCTAGACATATGCACCTTGGGAGCTATGCATGTAAACTGACATACCTTGCTGATGTCATATATGTCTATTGTGCTGCCATGCCATCGTGTGCCACTGTATTGCCTCCATGTGTCCATAGTTTATCCCTTCATACTCCTGTAACAGAAACATGCACAGGTCCGTGACACACCTGTCATTCTATAACACTACCACCAGTCCAAAATCATGCAACAGAGATAAACAAAGTGTGACGTAGTCATGACACATGCCAGCATACAGTACCTGTTGTGGCCCACAAAAAAATGGCATGGCAAACAATACTGCAGTACACAAGTACATGTCAAGTAATATAGACACCCTGTGTATCACACACATAGTAACATTTCCCTGCATTGATGCCACGGATGGCAGTGATGTGCCACAGGTATCATCACATGCACAGGGTGTGGTGTGAGTGTGCCAGAGGCCTAGGCTGTACCAAACAGCTGACAGTAAGTGTGTGAGTCAGAAAGGGGGTGTGGGTTAGATGGGCCATGGAGAGGTGCTATTTGTATCTCTTGGTGACCTGCATGTGGCAGTGGTGTTTGAGTGTGTGTGTATACACAGTTAAACCCAGTGCTAGCTCTACATGTGTGTATGTTGGACAGCTGTGGACCATACATGGTAGAGTGGACAATTCCCCATCTCCAGCCATGAACATGGGAACTGGCTCTGCCAGGAGTAGCACTGGCACCACCATGCCCAAGGTCAGATGCGGTGCTAGTACCTGATAATGACTGCTGTCTGCTGGGGCTGTGTCCCCTATGGGACCACCCAGGACCATGTGCCCATGGCCTGCCACATCTTAGTGTGGACAACACACTTCCCTCTTTATCACTGGAGGTACTGCCACTGTGGCAGCCTGACTGTGCATGGCCACATGGACACTCAACAAATGATGTTGCTGAGCTATGTCCATGTGTCTGATGTCCAACTCTAACCAGATGTTCCAGCACAGACAATGTGTGGTCCAAGACAGACACTGTCTCAGCCCACAGTCTGTCCACTGCATCAGTGAACTGATCCAGGGTGTCCCCAGTACTGTGGAGGTAGTCATGGATGTCAGACTGTGCTGCATCCATAACCCTAAGCATCCATCTGGTGTTGTATTCAGAATGTGTCTGTCCCTCCATGATGGCCCAAAACATGTGCCAATTGACCCGTGATGTGACATCTGTAACAGATGGTGGATGGACAGCTGTCCTCCTATGAGCAGCCCTGTCAATACACATGTGTGGGGCCTCACCAGCTGTCTGGCTATGGACAGGGTCTACACTCACTGATGCCATAGTTGCCACACTGCCCTGTTCAGTGTCTCCACCCTCTGACTGTCCATTATCTGTGTCCTCTGAGGACTGGGTATATGTGAGCATACTGACTGTGTGCAGTGACAATGGGGGTAGAAGAAGGATGTCAACCTCTGGGACAGATTCAGACCCCAACAACCCCACCTGTGCCTCACTATGGCCACCATCACCATCAGAGTCTGATTTGACACTGACACTAGGTTGTGAGGGGGACAGACTCCAACCCCTCCAGTCACTTGTGAAAACCAAAACAAAAGAAGTACATTACTACTTGTACTTTTATGTATGGTAAACCACACAGGCTCATAATACAAATGAGGATCCACAACTGCATTACCAGTCTTACATCTTCTCATCTCTGCTCCCATGCACAACAACCTCACACCAACATACACAGACAAGTCAAGCCCTTTATAACATGCACTTCAGCCACATCCAGTTAAACTTGCCAGCACAATCTGTCTGTAAGGTATGCAATATGACACTATACATGATAGAACTACACATAAAACCCAGAACACCTATCCTGAGAATGATATGCCAGTACTACTGTCACTGCCTCAGGTATGTACCATCTCCATTTTGTGTTTTAACAGATATCTGGGAGTAATTGCCTCATGAATACCAGACTGTGTAGTCACTCATAACTATAAGTGCAAACATGTCGATGGTCATTCAAATACACACCTGTGATTAACCAGTCTGTGAACCTTAGTTAACTGTTCCAGAAAAGAATAAAAATATTCTACTCTGGCTAAACACCATATTTGTACATAGGGCAATATGGCAGCCCTTAACTTTCGTAGGGTATATATGATCAATAAAAAACAGTATCACATTTACCAGGTACAGGACCACAGACTTTGGCTACACCTGACGGACCTATGAAAAGGTGAGGTAGAGTTATTGTCAGCACAACCAAATGTTGCACATACAAGGTAATATGTGTATATGTCCAGATGTACATTAGCTACTGTGATAATGGCTGTATTGCTGACATTCTGAGTATGTGTGCACAACTGAGCATAAACTCCAACTCCTCCCAATGCAGATAGACCTGACACCCTTGTACAGCTATGTACAGCCTGCCACAATGCCTGATACAGTATTACACTGGTGAACACAGTATGCTTACCTGGACACTCCTCTACTGTGGACAGTGTGCCACCCACCTCCATGATGTATGGTGTGATGGATACCTGGGAGCTGTTGTGTGTTCCTAGGTTCATCAGGAATTCTTCTGTGACCAAGAGTGGTTGTTTTATCACAGGCCCTCCACCTGTGGCAGCATGATCCCTGGCAACATCAGCTGCCCTTCATCATGCAGCATTCAGCATGTCTGTGGCCCAGTGTCAGACCTGTTCATAGGTCCTGTCCTGTTGGCCAGTCTGATTGACATCCTGCACAAGGTCAGCCCACAATGCTGCACATGGTTCCCAATTTTGCCTACCCCTGGACAACAAAATCTGATGGTGCTGTCTCATTCCATCCGCTATTATGTCATTCTCCACATCTGAGAAAGGGGCATGTCTTCTGTGGTACATGATTCCTGAAAGACAACAAAAGGAGAACATATTACAAGACCAGATACATGGATGTGCACTATGTACAGATCCAGCACACCCATAAGGGCCTGCACTATCTATTGATCCCTCACATGTCATACCCCACAGTCTGGCAACACACTACATGTGTGGATACCACCAAATAATAGCAATACTGGGGTATGTTCCTGTGTACCATGACTGATTCTGCTGTAAGTTCTTACACCCAGCACTGCAGTCTACTGTGGTGTGCCCCCTACGGGAAGACTCCCACTACTATGGCATACGGCCACTGCCAGACAAATAGCAGTGTGCTATTACAACCACTATATGTGGACAGTCCAGCAATACCAGTGTGCCACAATGACAGAAACCAATGCAAACCTGCTGTAATATATGTTCCCTGTAGGCATCATACCTCACACCTATACAGGAGTTTGCAGAATGTCAAAATGTTTGCCTCATAGTTTTGGTCATTTTCACACAATATTGTGGATTTCTGACAAAAGGTTGGCCAATCTTTGATGGTTGGTGTCAGAAAATAAAGACAGACATCTGAATTTAAGACATCATACCCTTCAGAACACAGTTATGCTACTGTAATATCTGTTATTCTTTTCAGTTTCTTATGTTGTACGAGCAATAGTTACAGGGCCCCTAATTTTGGGCCTTTGTCCCTCCATTAATTATGGCTTTGTTCAGATATCTTGCTGTAATAGGTTGACACCTATGTTAGGCATAGCTCTCAACCAGACAGGGAGCAATGTAAACAGGATCATGGACTTAGCCAGAGTACATCAGGGGCAATCAGAGACACTTTTAAAATGTTAGAACTATTTATGTAAGACATTGACAGACTGAGAGGAGATGAATTAGTGTACATCATCTGGTTACAGGAGTATACACCCTTACCTTTTGTCACTATGTTTTATGCTTCATTCACTAGCTTCCCTACAACAGCCAACTGTTGTAGGTGGGAATAAGAGGGACAGAGCTAAGATGTGAGTGGAAATCAGGGACATTTGAGAGGCATGCCTGTAGGTGTAGGACTGCTGAGTATCAATGACATGTCATTACCATAGATCTAAGGCAGACATACGGCTGTGATCCATATTCCCCCTATCTCCATCCTCCTATCTGCATCCTGCTATATGGAGAAAACAATTACATATCTGGTTGAGTGCAGTACTCCTTTGTTGAACTTTGCTTTGTAATCTTTTGAAAATATAAATACGGTCTCTGTGTGAAGTAAGTCTCATACAAACTTGTTCCCCATAACCAGCTGCTTGCCTTTTTAAGGTACTGCTCATTAGTAGGTAATTGCCTCTGCACCAATCTGTGGCTCTACTATGGTAACTGCAGCCAAAACAGCTGAATTGCACTATCATTAGCCAATGACATGCCACCACAGTAGAATATATAAGGCCTTCATGTAGACCTGGGCCCCTTTCCTAGCTGCTAAAATGGACATTATTGATGTGTGGAGACTACAGCATCGCAGAGGGTTGATACCATAACTGTCAACTGTAGAGATTTATGCAATATGTCCACAGTTTCACCTCATGTGTGTGGTCAGTGTCCCATGATATTGTGGTCATCTGGCAATTCACTGGCAAACATTATGGGTTGAGGTCAGTAATAGAAGACACACATTTGAGTGTCAGACTTCATACCCCTCTAAATATGCATGCTAATGCAATATATGTTATTGTATCAACTTACTATCAATGTAGGGGCAAATTGTAAAACATGTCCCAGTCTCTGGACCTTTGTCCCCCCATTAAGTATGGCTGTGTAAGGATTCCTTGTACTAGGGGGTTGGAAGGTATGGTAGGTCTGTAGTAGCAACCTTTACATACAGGTGTGGATGCTACAGGCTGCTACTGCAGCCTAGAACACATAGGGGGGAGTGTGAACACTTCAGAGGAAAACAAGTTGTATGTGTAACTGTAGCAGCTGTGACAGCCCCGTCTTTATGGCAGAGCCAGGGTAAGGGTACCCTTTACAGTCCAATCGAGGCATGTGATTAAGGTACATCTGTTATGCAACAATGCCAATAAGAGAGTAGTAGGCAACATATACTTATGCTATACGGATATATGCAGTGTGTCCTCACCTGCAGGCCTTTGACTTGAAAAACTGGATAGTAGTTCATTAATTAGTAGAACCTGTGCAGATAAAGATTGCATGACTTAGTCATTAATTGCTGTCTTCACAATAATGTAATTGAACTGCAACATATGACTGGATTTAAATCCAGGACTGTGTGAGTCAAAATGCACTGCATGCAAGGCATTTAACAGACATAACTACTGAGTCACTGCTATAGCAGGTGTATTTACAAGACACATGTGCACACATACAGGCTGTGACAAACATTTTCTAGATCCATCAGTATGTGCATGGCTTTATATGGATGTATTTCTGCACCAGAGTCTCAGTTGAATATGTAATCTGCCATGAATCCCTTTGCAAGTATCTTTCTACATGTTGCTGATACAAGGGCATGCTTACCTGCTATCACAGGCCTCACTTACATCCATTTTTATGTCTTTGGCTGTCTAGTGATGTATTATTGCACCAGAGTCCAAGGTACACTCCCATTTTTCCCATTAATTTTTAATTCCAGTTTGAGCGGTGTAGCACAGTGCACAGCTCTGCTGAGACACGCCTAATGATTGTAAGTGACAATCGTTATGTTTTGATTAAAAAAAACTGTTTTATTTAAGATCTGCATGGCATAGTGGGTTAATGTAGTATACTACAGGTGTGATGGGCTTGGGTTTGAAACACGGCAGAGGTGTTTATTTTGTACATGTGACTTACAATGTTACAAACACATACACTCATTAGAGTTCTATTTAGCTGAGCTAAGCGAAGCTGTGCAACACGGCATGCCACACAGCTCCACACTAAAAAAAATAAAGAAAAGAAAGAAGAGGAGATAGGAAAGTGGTGAAATGGGGGCAAGCAGGGGAAAAATGTAGTGACAGGCATGTAGGGATGTGCAGGAAGGGTGCAGGAAAGAACCATAGCTATCCATTTTTTGTACAGCAACAGCTGTGTACTTTGACAGATTTTGTAGATGAATTTGTACTTTCAAACCCCAGAGAAAAGGGTGAGGACAACATAACTGCATCGCCAGGTCAATTGGACCAAATTACTTGTATCCAGTGGACACGTGCAAAATGGAGAGCTACATATGGGGTGATATTTTTTTTTGGAACAGATGCCCATTTTTTTTTTTTTTTTTTTTTTTTTTTTATTAATGTGAGAGTGGAATGTTGGGGAAGAGACATAGGTACAGGTGGAGAGGTAAGTTGGGTAGGAGAGGATGCATTCACAGACAGACAAGACAGCAGACAGTGGCGGTATGTGACACATGATGTGGGTGAACAGCTTGGATGGGGAGGGTGCTGCGGAATCCAAGTCGCACATGCCTCCAGACGGCAGCAGCATGACTTACATCCCCACCCATGGGAATGGTGACACTGCTCCTTCACTGCCCCAAGGATGGCTGTGCTGGAGGCTGGACACCAGGGTGAGGCTGCCTCACCAGGTTGGCCAGCATGCCCTCAATCTGGCACAGGGGCATTCATAGCTCCGATAAACAATCCTGTGCACCATGACCAGCAGTTCAGCCTGGGTGACAATGCCCCCACCATCACTGCTCCCAGGGGAAGGCCAGGCCCCATCTCTTGAGGTGGTCCCACCCGGTGCCATAGGTGGTGCAGAGGCAGTGGAGGGAGCACCGCCGGTCTGGGTCCCAGATGTGCTAGGACCTGGTGCCACGTCTGGTTGAGGCAAGGTAGGCAGATCACCCAGAACCGGCCTATGCTGACGTGCTGTACTAATGGAGGTATTGCAATAAGTATAGGTTAGTTGTGAACAAATCATTGTTTGTATGAACAGCATGACAGAACACTGGAAATAACCCAAGTACATATCAATGCATATTATGTGAAACACAACAATAAATAACAGAACAGTCAGTATGTTAACAGCATGCCAGTAACAGTTACAGCATAACACAAACAGAATAGGTAATGTAACCAGATATGTTAATATGCAACCATTATCAAACAAAACAATAATGAAACATGTCCCAAAATACAGTTATTGTAACATATGTTAAAAGTAAACCATAACCAATGAATAACAATAAGAAATAAATGAAGAATAGGGGTGGGGAGAGAGAGAAAAACAGTCCATTAGTAATGCTCCAGGTTATTTCTTTGACAATAGTGCTACTATCTACTCTGCCAGTCTATATTTTGTTTACATGTACAGTGACTACAGGTCTCCTATAGCTGATGTAGCATGTGCATACCTTTCAAGCTATTTGCATGGGACACCACAGGCCAAGCAGTAACAGCTGTGGGTACACAACTACACAGAATACTTGCACATCAGGTGGACCTATACAACTACCAAATTGTTCTGTGGGCTGAGCTGGTAATACTTTGCAATCCCGATAATCATTTCTGTGGTAATCCTGTGACAGACAGATCATGCACCATTGATTACATAACATGAAATTGTGACACTTGAGACATATATATGTGTACAGTACAGACACTAAACAGTTGTCATGCCTTGGTTGGCAGGAAAGGGAATAGAACCCAATAGCAGTGACTCCAGGAGACATCTGCATAGGATGCATTAATTGACTGTACCAACTTTTAACAGACACTCCAGGCATACAGCCAGTAGTAGACCACTTCTTTAAATATGATCTGAGGTAATTGGGGGTTGGTGCATTATGGGTAAGGAAAAGCTGAAAGTTCCTGGTTACCATGAGCTGTAGCAAGGGCTCAGTTGCATCTGACAGATCAGATCCAAACTCATCAGTTGAGGAATGAATGAAAACTGACAACATCAGATCAGGAGTTTGGAATTCTTGTTTTATAGGCTGTGGAGGTTTCATGGCTGTCAGTCTTTCCTTTCTGAGCTTTCTCTATGCCAGGAATCCAGGTCACTGTAATATTCTCAGAGTTTCTAATTATGGAATGTATAACAGAGCACAAATCCAGCCAGTGTCAGCTGTCTGTTTAAAATACAGCTGATAAGCTTCCATTCTGAGTAGGAAGACACTGTTGTATTGCCTTTACTCCTGTGACAGCACCAATAAGTTTAAAAGAATTTGTAGTACAAGCAGGAAACAGCGCTACTTTAAAGATCTTGACATGATGACAATGTGCTCACATATAGAGAGCTGACACCTGCCAGACATCTAAAAATAGAAACCATATGTCATTAATTATCATCATTATTTATTTTTGGTATTTTAAATATTTTTGTATGTTTTCTGTTTTATCTTTTTAATTGCTGTTTGCACAGTGCAGAGCAGAGTGCCACAGAACCGAGCAGTGCTCATGCATACATAGCTGACAGTTACTAGACATCTAAAAATAAAGACCAGATGTCATTAATTATCATAATTATTTATTTTTGGTATTTGAAATATTTTTGTATGTTTTCTGTTTTATTTTTTTAATTGCTGTTTGCACAGTGCAGAGCAGAGTGCCACAGAGCCGAGCAGTGCTCATGCATACATAACTGACAGTTGCTAGACAACTAAAAATAGAAACCAGATGTAATTAATTATTTTTGTCTGGGTCTATTTAAGTGCATTTGTGCAGCTCACTGAGGTGCTTAGCAATGATAACAGGTAGCCCAGTAGTATACGTGAAGGTATATTAGTTTTCATAATATCCAAGTAGCTAAATGGGTAGAGATACAGCCTAATGTTTAGTAGGTCCTGGGTTTAAGTCCATAGCAATGATAAGATGTCTATAATTTAATTTATTATATATATATATATATATATATATATATATATATTTAATTTTAAAAACAAATTTGTGAAATATGGCACTGTTGCGCTAGGCTGAGCACTGCTTATGCTAACGGCTACTTTTGTTTGCATGGTACTAAATTGAGCTAAACCACCAGTTGTGCACGTTTTCACACTGCTTAGCGGTGCTTAGCTGCTTTGTGTGATGCTAAGCAATGGAGGGCTTTTTTGAATGTTGCTTAGTTACGTGTAAGGATGGAAAAAGAGCCTATGTTAGGTGCAATAGGCAGGAATTCTGCAACAGTCTTTGGAGTCTGATCAACTGGTGATATGGCAGGTGGTTCAGGTGAAAGTGCATGCTTTCGGGTGCAGGGATGGGGTGTTCAGGAGTCCATGGTGTTTGTTAGGCTTCTGGTAAAAAAATCATGAACCCAGGCTGCTGCAGGGCAGTTTCCAGTGCTCAGAGTGTAAGGCAGAAGCCTGGGACCAGTTGGACAGGGAACTCACCAGTGTTACTGGTATCCCCCAACCAGGTGAGCGGTGTCATCACCATTAAGACTACCTGAAGAAGTGAAAGAGGGGAACCTTAGACACCTGGGTCCAAGAAGCTAGAGCTGGGAATGTACCACAAATATGTAAGTATGTTTTCCTCTGTTTTACCAATATGCAAGCTGAATGTCTGCAAAACTGGTATGCATAATGGTGTGCTTCTCTCCCAAAAGCTGCAGCTGAAAGGGCTCTCAATGTCAAGTCTCATACTGGCATCTGCTCTATGAGTGTGGTATGTACATATTTATTATGCTTAGTGTAGTGCAATAAGCAAGAAAGAATAAAGTATTTACTGCAATAAAGTATTCACCATAAAAACTGTAGTGCAATAAATGGGTAAGTGAAGCTATAATGCAATAAATGGGCAAGTAGACCTGTAGTGCAATAAATGAACAATAACAACTGTATTGCAATAGACAATAAATACCAATAACAGTAAACAAAATTGTGTACAGCAGGATTGTGTTGTCATAACCATTGCAGTAGAGATGTATGCATTACTTGTCTATGGTAAAAGGTTGCTGCAGTCAAGTGTAACACTGTAATAACTGTAGAATGCAAAAGTAATGGCCTTCAAACTGTATTATTTAGCTCATAGTATGGTCCAAGGCTGTCTCCAGGCCATTGTTGGTCACATAATTCTCACGGTTCCTCCTACTTCAGGAAATAAAGGTATATGGCTGAGGTAGCCCAGTCTATGGGCAGATATTGTGTGGACCTCACAGACATTTATCAGCAATACCAATAAAGTGTTAAGCAGTATTCTTAATTCCGGAAACCAAAAACGACAAGAACAAAACTCCGTAAACTCAAACAGATAGATGAAAGGAGCCAAGCAGTCCAAAAGTAGATAAAACCACACAATAGTAAGTGGTAATACAAGTTTAACGTATCACAAGTTTATTAGCACGACACGTTTTCGTCTCACCAGAATGGGAAACTTCTTCAGAAAGAATATTTAAAAAAAAATGTCACTAGAATCTTTTAAAATTTTTTAAAAGTTCCGCCCAAAGGCAGTTCAGTGCTATTGACCAATCAGAAGATCTCACAAAGTTAAAGGTACAAGCAACTGCAAGCACCTGAACAAACAAAGCAGGAAACTCAAATACGTCATTCAGTAAAATCAAACGTAGCAAGTACATAAAATTCTAAGTTAATAAATTGTGAAACATATTTTTAACAATTCACATAATAATCTATACTCAAGTACAAAAAGTACTTGTCTTGTGCTAATAAACTTGTGACACGTTAAACTTGTATTACCATTTACTATTGTGTGGTTTTATCTACTTTTGGACTGCTTGGCTCCTTTCGTCTATCTGTTTGAGTTTACAGTATTCTTAATTCCTACAGAAATCTGTTTTAATAAATGCATTATGGCCGTATTCCATGCATGTGTGTTCTACTGTCACTGGAGTCAAGTATAGCACTGTAATAGTTCTAGAATGCAAAATTAATTCAGTCACATAATGCTTTTTCTCCCACTGCAGGAACAAAAGGTATATGGGTGAGGTAGCCCATGTTATGAACAGATATGATTGTACTAACATTTCGCAGACAGTTATTAGCAATACCAATAAAGTGTTAAGCAGCATAGTTGATTCCTAAAGAGATTTGTTTCAATAAATGCAGTACAGCTGTATGTCATGCATGTGTGTTCTACTGTTGCTGCAGTCAAGTATAGCACTGTAATAGTTCTAGAATGCAAAACTAATTCAGTCACATAATGCTGTCTTTTTCTCCCACTCCAGGAACAAATGGTATATGGTATATGGTTGAGGTAGCCCATTTTATGAGCAGATATGATTGCGCTAAAGTTTCACAGACTCATCAGAAATACCAATAAAGATACATTTTTGCAGATGTCCCCTGCAGTCATAGCTATTGGGTTCTATTCCCATGCCAGCCAACTAAGGCATGATGGATGTCTAGTTTATGTACTGTACACAAACATGCCTCTCAAGTGTCATGATTTCACATAATGTAATTAAAACTGTCTAATCCGTTTGTCACAGGATTACCAGAAAAATGATTACCTGGAATGCAATGTATTACTAAATCTGCTTACAGAACACCTTGGCAGTTATAGAAGTCTACATTATGTGAAAGTGTTCTGTGTAGTAGTGTACCTGCATCTGTTATTGCGTGGCCCATACTGACCCATGCTAACAGCTTGACAGGTATGTACATGTTACATCAGCTATAGGAGAATTGTAGTCACTTGTTGCTTTCGTGTTAGGACATGCATAAATGAGTCTTCCTTGGGTTCTGTTCAAGCAGCTTTATTTCATACAAACACATCACCGTAGAGGCTTACTGACTATAACGTAAGTAACTTATTTACAAACTAACAACTGCGATCATGCGTGCTTACTCTCTGGCTGCTTCTACAAAATGGCACTAGGGATTGCACGTGTCTAGAATTTATACGTGCACGTACAGCCTTGCATGCTTCTTAAAGATAAAGCGCACACACTTTACACTCTGATCTACATCACCATACTCAGAACTGACACTACAAGCCTGTAGAGTATTTAGTATCAGTGTTTTCGGGGATATAGTCTGCATTGTCAGTAATGGATTGTTTTTTTCTCTCTCCCCCCACCCCTTATAGGTTCATAGGTTCATAGGTTCATACTAGGCTATCTGCCCAAGGGCATTTATAAGCCTAGCCCATAGTTATGTGGCTTTCGCCACCCCTTTAGTTTGAATAAAAACTATGCCTATCATTTTGCTGTGCCTCTGTCAAGCAGTTATTTATTATTGCTATTCCGTATTATGACTTAACATTAACATATGTTGTTAAACTAACTATTTTTTTTGCGAAATGTGTTGTAATATTGTTATGTGTTATTATAATTCACTATTAACATACTTTGTTAAACTATTTTGTTGCCCTTATGGTTTACTTCTTACTGGCATGCTGTTACCATACTGACTGTTATGTTATTTATTGTTGTATTACACATAATATACATTAATATGTATTTGGATGAATTAAAATGATGTTCCATTCTGTTAATACTATCAGTGGTTTGGTTATTACTAACCTTAATTGAATGCTATACCTTATTCACCACAGCACATCAAGGTAGGCCAGTTCCAGCTCTTCTGCCTACCTTGGCTCAACCGGCTGTAGCACCAGATCCCAGCATGTCTGGGACTCAGACTGGTGGTGCCCTCTGCTGCCTCTGCACTACCTGTGGTGTCAGGTAGTACTGGCCATGGGATGGGGTTCAGCCCCGCTCTTGGAGTGGTGGTGGAGGAGGTGTTGTCACCCTGGATGAGATGCCGGTCTTAGTGCGCAGGATAGTCTACCATGGGTTTGACTGCAGCCTGTGCCAGATTGAGAGCATACTGGCTGAACTTGTGGGGCAGCCTTGCCCCAGTGCCTAGTCTCCAACACTGCCACCCTTGGGACGGTGAAGGAGCAGTGCTGACAGTCCCATGGGTGGGGATGTGAGTTATGCTGCTGCTGTCTGGAGGCACATGGGATTTGGATTCCACAACACCCTCCCTATCCAAGGTGTTCACCTCCTCATGTGTCACACACCATCCCTGTCTGCTGCCTTGTCTCTCTTGTCTGTCTGCAAATGCATCCTCACCTACCCAACTAAACTCCCCACATGTACCTATGTCCCTTCCCCAACATTCCACTCTCACCTTAAAAAAAAAAAAAAATGGGCACCTGTCCCCCCCAAAAAAATGTTGTCCCATACATAGCTCTGCATTTCGCACACGTGTCCACTAGATACATGTAATTTGGTCCAATTGGCTTGACAATGCAGTTATGTTGTCCTCACCCCTCTCTCTGGGGTTGAGAGTTCAAACTCATGTACAAATTCTGTCAAAGTGCACAGTTGTTGCTGTACAAGAAATAGATAGCTGTGGTTCTTTCCTACACCCTTCCTGCACATCCCTACCTGCTTTTCACTATGTTTTCCCCCTGATTGTACCCCATTTCACCACTTTCCTATCTCTCTGTTTTTCTTTTCATTATATTTTTTAGCGATTTGCTGCACGGTGTGCCATGTCGAGCAGCTTTGCTCAGCTCAGCTAAATAGAGCTATATTGACTATATGTGTTTTTAAATTTGTAATGCACACTTACAAAATAAACACCTGGCCCATACTTCAACCCAAGACCACCACACCTGCAGAGCACTGCATTAACCTGCCATGATACACAGCTCTTACTTAAAACAGGTGGCTTAAAGAAACATAGTAATAGCCAATTACAGTCATTAAGCCTGTTTCAGTGGAGCTGTGAGCTGCATCTCGCAAACTTGATTAAAATGTAATTAAATTAAAAAGATTAAAAATGGGAGTGTGCCTTCAACTGTGGTGCAATAGTATACCACTAGAAAGCCAAAGACATAATAATGGGTGTAAGTGAGGCCTGTGATAGCAGGTAAGTGTGCCCTTCACCAGCAACATATAGAAAGACACCTGTTAAGGCATTAATAGCAAAACACATGTTCAACTGGGACCCTGGTGCACACATACTTCCATATAAAGCCATGCACATACTGATGGATATAGAAAATGTATGTCACAGCCTGTATGTGTGCACATATATCTTGCAAATACACCTGCTGTAGCACTGGCTCAGTATCTTAGTCTGTTAATTGCCTTGCAAATGGTACATTTTGCCACACATAGTCCTGTGTTCAAATCCAGTGGTGTGAAGTGAATTTACAGTATTGTGAAGGCAGCAATTAATGACTGAGTCATGTACTCTTTATCCACACAATGCATTTCAAATTGCATGTCTGCTTTTCACTGATGGAAATCATAGGCCTGCAGGTAGGAACACACTTTTCATATCTCTATAGCAAAACTATATGTGCATAAAGTGTCAAGTCATGCATTAATATGTATTGACACAGAAAGTTAATGCAGGTAATGCAAATGAGAGCCACTAATATCAGAGTGCAACACACAATACTTCCAAAGTCACTGTGCAGATTATCACAGCTGCACAGCTACCATACACATTAGAAGTCACTGCTTGTAACAAGGCCTGCCCTCGTACATGCTACAAATTACTACCAGACTGTAACACATGGCCTGGCAGTTGCCCCAATGGTGGGAATATTCTTATATTTATACGCCATCTTACCCAGAGACACACCAAACATGTTGCCTAGTACTCTGTTAGTGATACCATTGCCTAACATACTACCCAGTTACTCATACAGGTTGTTGCCCTCCAAAGTGTTCACACTCTCTGCTTACATCTACTACCAGCAGCTGCAGCCTGTAGCACACACATCTCTAGGGTAAGGTTTCTGCTCCAGACTTACCCTCTGTAATGATGTAGTCTCCTCACCCCAGTAATGTCCAAAATAACAAAGGGGCCCTAATCTACATGAAGGCCTTATATATTATACAGCGGTAGCATGTCATTGGCTGATGATATTGCAAATCAGCTGTGTTAGCTGCAAATAGCATTTCAGACCCACAGACTGGTTTAGAGACAATCACCTGCTGATGAGATGCATGTTTGAAAGGCAAGCAGCTGGCTATGAGGAACCAGTCTGTATGAGATTTTCCTCACACAGAGCATGTCTTTGTGAAAACTTTACTATCATCACATATCAACAGAGGAGTACTGCACTCCATCAGGTATGTAACTGTTTTTGTGTACAACAGGTTGCAGATGTGTGAATAGATTTATGGGGAATAGGGAATACAGCATTAAGCCTGTCTAGACCTGTGACAATGACATGTCATTGATCTCCTGCTGTTTTACACCTACACAGTATGTACTATACATTAAGGGGTGCATTGTTTGCTGTCATTGTGGCACACTGGTCTCCTTGGACTGTCCCTTTATAGTGGCTATAATAGCACACTGCTAATTGTGTGGCATTGTTCCTATGACGTATTATTGGGGGGTGGCCTGTAGGGGACACACCACAGTAGACCTGAGTGTTGGGTGCATGATCATACAGCAGTCATGGCACACACAGGAATACCTGACTATTATTACTATCTCAGTTGTATCCACACACTTAGTATGTTTGAACACTGTGGAGTATGACATGTGTGAGCAAGCAGTGGATAGTGCCAGCCATTTTGTTCTTGCTGTATCTCTACATAGTGTACTTCCATGTATGTGATCCTGTAATGTATTATATTTTGTTGTCTTTCAGCAATCATGTATTGTAGATACCATGCACCCTTCTGTGATGTCGAAAATGAAATTATACTGGAAGGACTAAGGCAACATCATCACATTCTGCTGTCCTGTGGGAGGCAAACCAGGGAACAGTGGGCTGCATTGTGGGCAGACCTTGTCCATGATGTGAATAGCATGGGCCATCAGGGCAGGACATATGAGCAGGTTCGACATTGTGCAACAGACATTATCAATGCTGCATGGCGAAGGGCAGCAGATGCAGCCAAGGATCTTGCCATCACTGCTGGAGGGCCTGCAGTGGAGCAACCACTCATGGCCACAGAGAAATTTCTGGGAAATGTAGGCACACATGACAGCTCAAAGGCATCCATCACACCATACATCAGGGATGTGTGGAGGTGGGTACCAACGTTTCCACAGCAGAGGAGTATGCAGGTAGGCTTACCGTTATCAGCATTGCAATACTATAGCAGTCAGTGTGTCAGGCTGTACATACTTTTACATGGGTGTCAGGTCTAGTTCTTTGGGGGTGGGACATTTTACCTCAGTTGTACTCTCATACTCAGAATGTGACCAATACAACAAGTAACACAGTAGGTACTGTAAATGTGAGATATATGGATGTTATTACCTTGTTGTGCTGCAGTATGAGTTGGTACTGACATTACCTCACCCTCAACTTTTCACAGGTCTGTCAGGTATTAGCCAACATGGTCCTGTGTCCTGCTCCTGGTAAGCATGGCACTGTTTTGTTAAGGAACATTTATATTCTATTAAAGTTAAGGGCCGGAATAATGACCTATTTAAACATAGCATCATGTGTAAACAGGGTAGAATGTTTTTATTTTCCATTCTGGAACAGGTACATAAGGATCTTAGAGGGTTTAATCACAGGAGTGTAGTTGAACAAATAGAAACACTTTGGCAGTGACAGTTAAGAAAAGATAAGCCTCCTGGTTTAAATGAAGCATTTACTCTAAAATACCTTTTAAAAAAATAAAAGGTTAAAAGGACATTAAATTAGGCAGTGAAACGTGTATTTCAATATATTTGTTAAGACAGGTGTACTATTTTTTTATGTCTTGTTTTATCAAGTATAGTGTCATATTGCTTAATTAAAAGGTAAATTGCACTGGTCATGTTTTACTTGATTTATTTGAAGTGATTGTTATAAATGTCTCAAGCTGAATGTGTATTTTGTTCTGAGGAAGTCTATTTTGGATGAAAGTGGAGCAGAAAGATTTGACCTTTAATCCAGTTGTGGGTCTTTGTTATTATGAGTATTGGTGGATTTTTCATACAGAATAGTGCAGATATTCATATACCACTTTTTTCTTTCTTATCACAGGTGACCGGGGGTGGGGGTTGGTCTCTGTCCCCTAAACAACTTGGGTATCTCTTCAGACTCTGATGATGATGGTGGCCACAGTGAGGCAGAGGTGGGAGTATCAGGGCTGAATCTGTCCCAGAGGTAGACATTCCTCTTCTGCCTCCATTGTCACCACACACAGTGAGTATGGCCACACATACCCAGTCCCTGGATTCCACAGATATTGGACAGTCAGAGGGTGGGGACATTGAACATGAAACTGTGGCAACTATGGATCCAGTGAGTGTAGACACTGGCAAGGTTCCACACAGGCAGATTGATAAGGATGCTTGTAGGAGGCCTGCTGTCATCCATCACCTGTTGCAGGTGTCACATCATGGGTCACTCAGTGCATGTTTCCGGCCATCATGGAGGCACAAGCACATTCTGAATGGAACACTAGACATATGCTTCAGGTTATGGATACAGCACAGTCTGACATCCACGACTGCCTCCACCACATCGGGGACACCCTGGATTGGTTGAGTGATGCAGTGGACAGAAGGTGAGCTGAGACAGTGTCTGTCTTGGACCACACATTGTCTGTGCTGGAATATGTGACTGGAGTTGAGCTTCAGACTCATGGATGTAGGGCAGCAACCCCATCTACTGAGAGTTCATGTGGGCAAGCACAATCACGCTCCTGTAGTGGCAGTACATCCAGTGCTACAGAGGGGAGTGTGCTGTCCACACCACAACATGGCAGACAATGGGCTCATGGTCCTGGGTGTTCCCATGGGGGACGCAAACTCAGCAGACAGCAGTCACCATTAGGTACTAGCACCACTTCTGACCTTGGGCATGGCGGTGCCAGTGCAACTCCTGGCAGAGACAGTTCCCGTGTTTGGGGCCAGAGACAGTGAAATGTCAACTCTACCATGCACAGTCTAAAGCTGTCCAACATACACACACATGGAGAGCTAGCACTGAGCTTGACTGTGTACATGCACACACTCACACACCACTGTCAAATGCAGGTCACCTACAGACACACATGGCACCTTTCCATGGTCCATCTTACCTGCTTCCCTTCCTGACTCACACACATGCTGTCAACCATTGGGTCAGTCTAGGCCTCCTGCACCCCCATGCAACACTCTCTTCAAGTGATGATACCTGTACCACACCCCTGTCATTCTCGCCATCGATTCAAGGAAATGAAGCTATGTATCTGATGCACAGGGTGACTATATCAGTTAACATGTACTTGTGTAATGCAGTGTTGTTTTGCCATGCTACTTGTAGTCGTTAGTAACAGACACTGTATGCTGGCATTTGTCATGAGTATGCCACATACGTTTGTGTACCTTATGTTGTATGATGTTGTAATGGCTGTATAGTTACATGATAACAGGTATGTAATGGACCTGTTCATGTTCCTGTTTCAGGAGTCTGTTGGGATAACCTATGGATACACAGCAGAAATAAAGCAGCACAGGATGGCATGTCAGCACAGCAGAAATATGTCTTCAGCAAGGTACAGCACAATAAGTGCATGGCTCCATAGGTTCATATGTGTATAACAGGCTAACTAGGACAATGGCAGCATTCAGCATACTCATGCATCCCTAATCTGTAAACAGATCTGCTACCCTTGGTAAATGGGAACTCATGCATCTAGAAGCTGCGGTGATGGAGATGACCCATCTACAAATTTCACGTGTCCAGTACAGACAGTTGCATGACACCCATTATGATTGTCATGTTCTGCATTCCATTTTGTGTCCTGCACATGCTGTGTCACAACAGAAGTGTGCTTCAGATGCATGGGGGGCCTGTTTCATGTACAGTGCACTGTCTGTGTTATACCTACCTCTCCAGCATGTGTTACGTACCTGTCTCTCCAGCATGTACTATGAATGCCACAGTGATGTTGTAAGCATGTAGAACAGGTGAGAGATGTGTTAGTCCTGTCATGGATACATGGGAGGTACACAGTGGGAGTTGACACCTCCCCATATGCAGCCATACACATCCCCTCCAAAGCATTTAAGGGACAGACTACAAATGTGGGGTCATGACATGGACTCCATAGGATATGTTATTTATGCTGTGTATTGGTGTACCATGTTACCTGTGTGGCTGCTTCAGTTGTACAATATGCCTGTTTAGTGACATAGCAAGGGTGCCATTGCACACAGTGATAGTTGTGATGACTGCCACATTCAGTAGAGCAGTGATAGCCTGGGATTTACATCCCAAACCTGTTGGTGCAGGGTGTACAACTGTGAATGCATCCCCACATCTTTCTTACCAGTGAGAGTCAAAGGCTACATTAATCATTGTGTCCATAATTCCATGTGTAATGGCTCAACTGTGTGCAGCATGTGGACACTACAATATTTTGCAGGTGTGGATGATGTTCCACAAGATAGTATTGTGCAGTCATTGGCAGTTAGTCTTTGTCAGTGGCTCAAAGTACAAGTGACTGTGTCTTATGCCATCCTGGATAACTGTTGGTTCTGTGTGGGAGTCTGCGACAGCTCCTAATATGCAATCATCTGCTAATGTACTCAGTCAAAGGTCACTGACAGTAGCTGTGACTGCAAAGGGGGAATAGGTAGGTGGGGTATGCCAATAATGGAGAATTGTGAGATGGTGAACCCCACTGGTGACATTGCAGCTCAGGCCTCCCACTGCTATCTTCCCAGAGTATGACTGTCAGACACTTGCCTATCCACCAGCTGACATAATAATCTGTACATGACATACACAGTTTCCAGCAAGGCCTGTTGTGCTAATATTGCCATACACCTTGTCAGGCCATGGTTGGTGGAGTGTGACATATGTCCGACATCCATTGCATAGTGTAACAGTCAGTGGGATCTGCCTGTTACAGTTGGTAGGCATGATCTGGCCTTGAGCAAAAGTAACAGTGTTTGGTCCAGTGTCACTTGGTGTACGACAGTGTCAATGTTCATATCCATGCTAACCCCTATCATGGCATTTCAGATGACATGACTCAGAGATCTGGGGACACCACTTGGCACTACATGCTAGTTGTCCTCCATGCAAGTAAGTGGTGCAGTTACTTCCTGCATGTTGCAGGAAGAGAGTCATGCAAGGTGTCTGTACAGAGCACAGAAAAACATGTTAGGGAAGCGTAATATGTACACACTGTGTTGCTTAGTCATGCTGCAGCTCACTTACCCAAAGGATGGTCCAGGTCCTTACCTACAATGCCCTGCAGCAGTGCCGTGACATCCCCACATGAGGAACCAATGTAGTGCATCATGTGTTTACCAATATGGGTGACCAGTATACCCCCCCCCCATGTGAGGTCCTCCTTGGTGGGATCTGGCCACAGATTAGCCTCCTTAGATCTACCAACATGTATCCCCCCCTTGCAGACAATACAGACATATATGTCAAGACAGCCATTTATTACCTCCTGTGGGATGGTTGCCATAGCGTGACTGCACCTCTCCCTTCAGATGGGACAGGCAAGTATGCAGATTTTTACACTCATGCATTATATCAGTAGCATTATAATGGCATGAACTCAGTTGTATGTGACAGGGGAGAGACACAGGCTCATCGTGGCTCAGCAAACCTGACTGGTGGAAAGGTTCGTGGTCTGCACTCTTGTGGGAGAAGAGGCTGGACTCTGCCCTTCTGAGCTGGGAATTTCTGGTTAAAGGTTTATAGTGCCTGAATATTTGAACTGTATCTTACTGAAATTGGTACACCTTGTTTTCTGTAGCATAGGCTAGATCCAGGCCTGCTGAATCTAGCTTTGTTTATATGCTTGTTGTTTGTTTGCTTGTTATTTCCCTGGAACGCTAATTCCACCTAATACGCAGCTTCTCAGCACTTCTGTGGATCACTAGTGATATCTGCATTGCTTACTGTACTTATTTCCTTGTTTCACTTGAAAGAAAGTTACTGTTTGTCGTTTTTGCATTTAAGTTACCCGTAACACATTGCACTTAAGTTACCTGGCACTTGCTCGCTAAAGCAATTATATAAGTCAGCACTAAAAATTAAAAGCACTACACCCTCACTCCCCACTGGCCCTTGTTTTCAATTATTAAGGAACTCCCAATATTATTCTAGCATGTCCAAAGGTCATTTGTCAATCTCCTCTCCGGTCCAGCTGGTGAATCTGGGAATCTTGAGGCAATGTTACAACTGCCTCATGTACACAGACAACCCTCTCATCCTCCCAACAAATTCCAACACATGTGAGAGATGCAACCATATAGCCAAACTGGAGGCAAAGCTCTCTCAACTCAGTACTGGCATAACCAGTCAGGAGGAGAAGGAAACCACACTCACTACAATTCCAGTCTCACATAGACCTACCACGACAGCAAACCAAACACATAATCAAAAAAAACATACTCGGAGGCTCTAAATAAAGATCTGCCTAAGCAGCAGAGACCTCCAAAGCAGACACCCAAGCAACCGCTACCCCAAAACAAAACACGTGCAACACATATCTCACAAAGCCAGTGTGCCGAACAGTCACAGCCCTTAAGACTAAACAACACACCTGATACACTTGTAATAGGTGACTCTATCATCAGGCACACTGACGTCCCGCTCACCAGGCTGAACAAGGAAAGGGTCACGGTGAGCAGCCTGTCGGGTGCTAGGATCCGCCACATAACACAAGCACTCAGGTCACTCCAAGGCAAGTACAAATATGACTCAGTCATTGTCCATGCTGGTGTGAATGACCTGAGACGTACCTCCGTGGACTACATGAAAAGAGACATAAAGGAGCTCTCTGAGCATGTAGCCCAGGCCGGTATGACCCTGACCTTGAGTAGCATCTTACCCTCACCAAGAATGATGCCACAATATGAAGACAAGATGATCAATTTCAACAATTGGCTTAAGTACTGGTGTCATTCAAAGGGGATCCAATGGCTGTCAGCTTGGGATGATATGCTCGACAAGCCACGATGCTTCACTAGAAATGGCTTGCACCTGTCACCCCTGGGCTTTTGGTTACTGGCAAAGGCTCTTGCTACCCCCATAGTGCCTTTTTTAGGCAAGGCTCAAAAGACAAACCCACCTCCATAGGTATCACAAGGGATAAGAAACTAAGAGTAATGCTACTCAACGCCAGAAGTCTAAACCTCAAGATGCAAGCACTCGAAACTCTCCTTAGCATGGAGAACATCGATATCTGTGCAGTAACAGAAACCTGGTTCAGGGTTCCCGAGAGCACCCCAGCACTACCAGGTTATACCTCATACCATGCTTTTCGGCCCCAAAACTTGGACCGAACCACAAAAGGAGGGGGAGTATTGATATTCATCAAAGATACCCACACCTCCAGGTTGGTGGCAAAGCACGAAGCATCAGAGACTATCCATGTGCAACTAACAGTGGGTAAAACTGCCTTCCAGTTTATAGCCTGCTACAGACCACCCTCACAAACCCAGGAACCCCACTCGGCCTTTCTGAGAACAGTGGAAAATATGAAGGTCTCTCCAAACACCATTATATTGGGCGACTTCAACTACCCAAACATAGACTGGGAGTATTACTCTAGCTCCAACACCCTAGCCCAAAGGTTCCTAGAATTTATAAACTCAAATGCTATGGAACAACTTGTTACCACTCTCACAAGAGGGGAAAACATACTGGACCTGATCATCACCAACATGGGGACTCTATGCTCCCGACCAGAAGTGTATCCCTCACTGGTAAGATCAGACCATAAACTAATCTCACTGGATATTCACATCCCGACCCCACCCCCTGCCCAGAAAACCACAGTGAAAAACTTCTCTAAAGCAAATTTCACACTCCTCAAAACCAAGGTGGAATCCTTCAAAGCCCCCGGGCCTGTGGAAAATATGGCCCAGACCACAGAATCCTTTATAAACGCATTCTATGAACACCTTCAGGAATGCATGGATCATGCGATCCCAGATAAAACCAAGACCCAATCCTCCAAAGGCAGACGTCCTGTCTGGTGGACCCCAGCCATAAACAAACTATACAATAGAAGGAGGAAGCTACTAAATGATAGAGCAAAATCCCAAAAAGGGAAGGCATCACTGATCAGTATTAGCAAAAAACTACGGGCACTCATAAAATTGTCTAAGGCCAGCTTCGAGAGAAAAATTGCACAGGACACTAAGGATAATCACAAGGCTTTCTTTAGTTATGTTAGGAACCTGGGTGGTAATTCCCAGATATGCTCAGAATTAGTCCAAAATGACAAAAAATACACTGAACCCACAGACACTGCCAACATCCTAGCTGACATGTTCAGCGCAAACTTCTCCCCTCCTCCACACCAAAAGGGCAAATATCTATCCCAGCAGAGTGCTGCCCCCCCTGACATCTCAGATGCTCAGGTAAGAGCCACCCTCTCCAAAGCAAAAAACACAGCATCAATAGGACCAGACGGTGTCCCGGGCTGCGTCCTACATGAACTCCAAGAAGAGCTAAACCCAAACATAAATCTACTGTTCAGTCTCAGCCTTACTACAGGATATGTGCCCAAAGAGTGGCACACAGCAACAGTGGTCCCTCTCCATAAAGGTGGTGCCTAAACGGATCCTGGAAACTATTGCCCCATAAGCCTGACTAGCTTGGTCTGCAAAGCTATGGAAAGGATCATCATGGACCTCATAAATAAAGATATTGGGGACCTACAGACACTGGATCCTACCCAGTTCGTCTTTGTTAAGGGCAGATCCTGCCTCTTAAACCTAGTTGATTTCTTTGAAACAGTCACCAAGGCCATTGACGAGGGGAAGGTGGTCCACACAGCCTACCTGGACCTTGCAAAAGCCTTCGATACAATACCCCACTCGGGCATTATAGATAAGCTCACCAGCTTAAATATAAACCCCTATGTCACTAGATGGATTGCAAACTGGCTCAAGGACAGAACCCACATGGTTAGAATTGCTGGAGCCATGTCAGACTCCAAACCAGTTACAAGTGGTGTCCCACAAGGCTCAGTCCTGGGACCTCTCTTGTTCGGTATATATTTCTCGGAGGTACAGGCCAACATGGAAGGACTGTGGCTGACCAAGTTCGCAGATGACTGCAAACTGGGCACCATAATCGACTCTCCAGCCGACACAAGCATCCTCCAAAAGGGTCTCATAGAAACAGACAACTGGTGCCAGAGCCATGGCCTCAAGCTAAATGCCAAAAAGTGTATAGTCATCCCCTTTGGCAAAAACAAAGTGCCCACAAATTACCACATAGGTGGTAATCCATTAAATACAGAAGAAGTAATTAGGGACCTGGGGACCCAAGTTGATAGCAATCTCTCATTTGACAAACACATGGCCAAAGTGGTTAGAAAAACATTTTATATAGCCCACCTAATCATGAAGGGATTCACATCTAGATCAGGGGAGGTCATCGTGCCTCTTTACTCATCCCTCATCAGGCCCATAATTTAGTACAATGCCACTTTTGGGATGTACCTTACCAGACACCTGCAGCAACTGGAAAGACCCCAAAAGTACCTCACCAAGAGGATCAAAGGGCTCAAACAGATGCCATATGCTGCCCGGTTAAAGAAACTCCAGCTCTACTCGGTGGCATACTGCCTGTTCAGAGGCGATCTGTGCCTGACGTATAAAGCCATGCCCAACCCGGAATTAATGGACATGCTGCACCTCAGAAAATCCAAATCCCATCGAGCTACGCTCGAGACTTGAACCTCAGCACTGAAATAAATAGGACATGCTGGAGGGACAGATTCATAACCCAGAGGCTCCCTTCACTCTGGAATAAAATCCCAGTCCAGGTTAGGCAGAGTCCCTCATTGACTCTCTTCAAGAGGAATCTTGATGAGTGGATGGGAGATCGTAGGTTTACCCCGGGTATCACTTCTGTGTCACTGTTAGACAGAGGCACAGTATACTAACCTCAAAAAAGGGCATACCAAAATAAATTTAAAATGGGTGGCGAAAGCCAAACACATTCTGGCTAGGCTTATAAATGCCCTAGGGCAGATAGCTTAGTATGAACCTATGAACAGGTGAACAGTGCTGTGTGACAGCTGGGATGAGGGTGTTCCCCCCTAACATGGAGGCACTACCTCCTTAGCTAAAAGAAGCACACAGTGTTGTTGTGATGTTGAGTAGACATTGTAAGTGACAAAAGTAGCCACCCAAGCAAAGCAGAACCACAATGCACAGTGTAGTTACCTGTGTGACCTCAAAGGACAGACCCAGATTGTCAGTGACTTTATACTTCATGATGCCACATATGATGGGTCAGGTACATGACATTTTGACCCCGCCGATTCGCTCCCAGACAATTCACCCCGACCTATTCGACCCCAGACAGTTGGACCCAAAGAAAACATTATAAAAAAATCTAAAAAGAAACAGAGATGTACTACGTAAAAAAAAAAAAAAAAAAAAAAACCAATAAATGTAAACAAGGGACTAGTTCGTAGTTTACGTTCAACGTTCTCATGCAATAAAGAAAGATATAGTAGATAAAGAAGCAATGAATGGAAAGTACAGACTATAAAAATAATAATAATGACATCTGGATTACAAAGGCTGATATAATTTGCAGTTTTTGTTCAAGATTCTACTCCAGTAAACACAGATATAGTACATAAAAAAATGAACGGAAACTACGAAATATAGAAATAATAATTACAAATCCTTCAGTTCAAGAAGTTGCTATACCACCCTTCATGCAAACCTCTAATGGACCTTCATACTTTTAAACTGTCTGCATGCCATCTCCAGTTCTTAATGTACGTAGCAACCTTTTGTATTTAAAAAGTCATCAGTATTCTCAGATCATCATGGAATTTGTTCGCCAGGAAAACCTGCAAGGAAAATTAAATGCATTTCACTGTATGGGCATGGAACAGAACCTACACCAAAAGTTAACTCTTCTGTTGACTGTGTTGGAGCATCATATGCTTGTTTGACAAAGGACTCTGATATTCCTCTAACAGGGTACATGAAACAGCCATATCAGAGTTTGTCAGGAATTCAGTCAAGATTTCTTGCTTCTGTAAATGTTAGCAAAGCGTGCATCAAGGGTACATGATGTTTTGACCCCACCGATTCGCCCCCGGACGATTCGATAAAAGTGTTTTAATATGACTGACACGACAGTACATCTCAAAAAAATGTGTTTAATTTAAAAAAAAGAATATGTTAAAACGTAACACTAATTATAATATGTTAAAACATAACACTAGTTATTAAATGTTAAAAGTTTGTGTTATATTTATGCTAACCCATGTAATGATTAAATGAAAAAAAATAAATAAATAAAATATATTTGCAATGAAAAATTAAGTGTATTTATTAAATAATTGATTTAGTAATAACATAATGATAAAGTGCTTACTAGAATATATTTGGGGTCAAACAGTCTGGGGTCAAATAGTCCTGGGTCAAACTGTCCACTAAAAAATCACATATACAATACATATAAATGTATGCATGAAATTGTATAGAAATGCATTGGGGTCGAACCGTCTGGGGATGAACAGTAAAGGATCGAACTGTCTGTGGTCAAATAGTCCTGCTTCCGATGGGTCTGGACTCATACCTACCCTGTACACCCACACTGTCTGCATCAACAACATACCTAGTCCCCACCACATGTGACATATGACAGTCCTACAATCCATCCCATAACTTCCATATTTACAGAGTCGTTCTTAACTGGCCTCTCACTATAAGATACACAGCATCTATTGCTCATGCTAACATTCCAGGATGCATCCTACATGTAATCTGACAAGGATTACTAATACCATTGGGACACCCTTCCAATCATACCAACACTACTGGCTGCACACCAGTTGAGTGGACAACGGCAACTGTTATCCCCTTGCACAGAGGTGGTACATCCACTGACTGACATAACTCTACACCTCTTTGTCTAAGTATCCATATCTGTATGGCTGTAGGGGCAATCATCATGGAGCTGATCAGCACACATATATGTGTTCTACACACAGTTGACTGTACTCAGTTTGGATGTGTGACAGGGGGGAGCATGACTGTTGTACATGGTGAACATTTACGAGGCAGTCACCATAGACCTGGGTGAGGATACATCAGGGCATACAACCCCCTAGATTCAGCCAAGCCATCTGACTATATTCCCCACTCAGGCAACATTTACAAAGTATCAATCTATCCAAACACGAATAAGATGAAAACTCACTTTGATTAAAAAATAAAGCATTCGGGAAAAAAAAAACTTCCTTAGTGTTGTATAATACATTTGTAATAAAATTAACAATTCTTATAGTAAAAAACTAGAAACCACATGACACAGCCAACCTATAAAAGAGCGCAATGAAACAAATTAGTGGACAATTAAAACTATTAAAGTTGTACTACCCCTAAGGAAGACATCATTTTTCTAAGAATATAAAAACCTTCCAGGACTTTACATAGAAAAAAGATTCAACAAACTTTTATAGAACTTTGATAAAAACATCATAGTATATGTTGAAAAAATAAAAATAGTAAACATTTTTTTATTATTAAAAAAAAAAAATTTTTTTGAATAAACGTTAGTGATACTCTTTCTGCCTAAACTCTAAAAGTGGTTTAATAGTGACAGTAATATTTAAACCAGGCATCTTATCAGCATTTAATCTAACTATCCATTTAAATTCAGCAACGTCTAACTCGTTAGTTATATCGCCAAGCCTTGTACTTTTAACTACTATTTTTAGGACTTTAAATTTGAAATTATGCTTTTCGTTATTGTCCTTCCTATGTTGTGCCAGAGCATTAGTCAAAATATGATGCCTCATTTCTGATTTATGTTCAATAATTTTTTCCTTTAAAGATCGAGAACACTTCCCAATGTAAAAACTCGGACATTCTGTACATGTAGCCAAATATATCACATTAGTAGTTCTGCATGTAGCATGACAATCTATCATATATTCTATCCCATTTATCGGATGTACAAATGATTTCTTATTGCATATGTCAACACAACAGCTACAATTATAACATGGTACAGTTCCAGGCTTATTCCTAGTAATGGTTATATAATTCATTTCAAAATCCTTATAACACAACCTCCTTTTCAAATTTTGCATGTTCCTATATGCAAACTTAGGAATAACACCTAATATTTTACTTAATTGTGGTTCAGCCATAAGTATACACCAGTTTCTATGAATTATTTGTTTCACATATTTAGACAAATTATTATAAGTCATAACATATCTCATTTTATTTTTGACTTATTTTCCTCATTCACTTGATAAACCTTTTCACCAAAAAATGGGCATGCATAATCATTTCTATTATTTAATATACGATCTCTAATTTCATTAACTTGGGTCTCATCATAACCTCTATTGAGAAACTCTGCACACATTAGGTTCATTTGCTGTTCACAATTATATGAATCAGTATTCAATCTACTCACACGCAATAGCTGACTTTTAACTATACCTTGAAAAACATGGTTAGCATGCATGCTGTTTGCGTGGGTGTATCTATTAATTTGAACCTTCTTCTGAAACACAGTAGTTCCTAACATATTATCACCCCTTTTAAATATTTCGACATCCAAAAATGAAATCTTAATGTCCGAAGAACAAGCAGTAAAAGTTAGAAAATTTGTGGTATTATTTAAATAAGCAACAAAATCCAACAAATCTTCAGGTGTCCCTTTCCATACGAGAAAACAATCATCCACAAAACGATGGTAAAATAGGATGTTATTTCTGTACAAGTTCTTTTCACTATATACATGAGATTTTTCCCATTGACTCAAAACTAAATTTGCATATGTGTTGGCCATGGGAGTACCCATGGCTACGCCTGACAATTGTAGAAAATATTGCTTGTTAGACATAAAAACATTTTTTTCTAATATTATTTCCAAAATACTGCATAAAACTTCTATATCTCTACCTGAGGTATTGGTGTTTTCATGTAAAAAACTACGTATAGCATCAATCCCATAATCATTGGGTATCTTAAATAAAGATGCTATATCCATAGTTACCATCAGATAGTCATGTTCACTAGTTTTTGTATTCCACTGAAACATTTTTTTTAAAAAATCTCCTGTATCCTTAATGTAGCTATGACATAAATCTAAATATTTACTTAGCCTTTCCTGAATATAAATTGATAGTGGTTAGGTTGACCAACCTCGACCAGATACAATAGGTCTCATTGGTGGTTTAACGGAAGATTTATGTAATTTAGGAATGCCATAAACCACAGGGATAAGTGGAGTTGAAATAGCGAAAAAATTAAATAAATCCAAATTAATATCACCTTGCATCTGTAAATCATATATAAACATATTTACATCATAAATAATTCTCTTAACATCTGATAAAGTAATCTCTCTAAAAGTTTGCCTATCATCTAGAAGAACATGCATTAATTCAACATACATGTTTTTATCAAATATTACAGTTGCGCCCCCTTTATCTGTTTGCTTATTTATAATATCTTTATTATTAAGCAATGACCTATAAGCTTTGTTTTCATTATATGTTATATTATAAAAACGAATTTTTAATTTTTGTTTAGCTACATTCACATATAATTGTCTTAAATCATCTTCACATACTATATCAAAAGCATTCAAAACAGGCAGATTATTAGGAATAAAAACGCTACTTTTTTACAGTTTGTCATAAGTACCAAAATTTGTGTCTTTAAATAATACTTTCAAGCTAAGACAGTGTATGAATGTTTTTAAATCAGTAAGGGCTTCAACAATTGTATCATTGCCACTTACGATAAATTGCAGTCCTTTTTCCAAAAGTTTTAACATATCGGCAGTCATAGTATAGGATGAAAGATTTACTACTGACGATTTCAGCTTATCATTTACTTCCGTACCTGTTTGGGGTTCGGTAGTGGGCTGCTCTTCTTCCTTTTGTTGATATTGAATTTGAAGCGTTGTTGCGAATGGCCCCTCGACTGAGGCCGAGTTCTTACTTCCACCTTCTCGGGCAAATTGGGCACCATTGGCTGTGCAAAGTGTAAAAAAGCATCTGTCCATTCAGCTCGTACTGCAGTTACATTAGGAGCACCTTGCGTCTCCACTACGCAACCATTAACTGAATCTTTAGTTTTAATTGTGGGCGTAGTTTTTATTGCTTATTCTTGGATAGATGATGTATTTCCACCAACCGGAGTTCGTAGCATTAATTCATCTCCCTTATCTATATTATCATTGGTCATTTGCTGTTGTGAGGCCTGCCTTTGATGTGTATCCGGAACGAATTGAATTCCGAAGTCATCTAGCACATCCAGCCTATTTGTTTTAATGTTCTGTTGAAAAGATTTTACATTATTAAAGTCAGATTTCGGCCAAGAAAATATATGACCGAGCCTAAAATCATTAATGTCTCGTAATAGTTTATGTTGCTTGGCATTTTGTAATTTGTTGTCAAGCAAGTTAACCCTATTAATCATCAGCTGATAAGCGCTAGATATATGTATAAAGTCACTCAAACTTAACAAATCATTCTCTAACTTCAGAATTTCATCTGATAGTTCTTTTTCTATAGGTTTAAAGAAATCATTCATAAGTTGCATATACTCTTTACTTAATTTCAAATTCAATTGTTGCCAAGTTTTCAGAAGTTCAGGATAAGTATTGGCGTATGCTGGCATTTTCAATATACGCAGTCCACTAGAGACTATACTGAATTCAAGATATGCCAAAAAACTTAGTCTTTGCCACTGATATTTCTTAAAGGTCTGCACCTTTTTTTCCAATAACATTAATAAATTACTCAGTTGTTCATTCTTCTCAGAAAAAGTTTCTACATTTAAAGTCTTATTACCCATCACATGAGAGATTAACGGATTATCAGTTGGTAATATAAAATCTCTCAAAGATTTTTTAGCATTCTTTTCATTACCCATATGCTGCGTTTGTTGTTGTTTTTGATTAGCTGTTTGCAACGGCTGTGTCATCTTGTGGAAAGTCCTTAAACAAAAGCTGAGCAACCTTGGTCGAGTGAAAATGACCACAGATAGATACACAGCTCTAACCACGGTTTAAATCCTCTCTATTCAGAGCAGATAATCAATCTATCCAAACACGAATAAGATGAAAATTCACTTTTATTAAAAACTCACTTTTATTAAACATAAAACTGATGTTTGGTCTGATGAAGTCTGTTGTTTTTATGACGAAAAACGTGGTGATTGTTCAAACGTTTAACGTTCCATCTTTTGTGCAATAAACTCTGGTTTGATTCATCGGATGTCTGGTGCTTTAGTTCGTCCTCTTCACAGTGTGTTATTTGCTTATCAGTTTTTGCTTGCACTGTGCCTCATGTCTTTGCTTATGGGTATAAAGATGTCTGTGATTGTGAGGGCTGTATGGCTATTATGCCAGTGAAGTTTAAATGTCTTATAGTTCCATAACATTATGTAAAATGCTCTAACAGGCTCACACACAACCATGGTGACGTTGAGGCTAGCACCACTTTCAATCACTGTGTACAGGACACGCCAGTGTACACACGTAGTGCAAGTTGACAATGTAGATGAGAGCACTTACCTACAGTATGTAATGGTACACACTACAGACCACAGTATGTGATGGATGCAACACACCTCATGTCTGCTAGTACTATCAGTTTATGACATGTTATGCTTGATGACATCAGCAGGTCTTGTTGTGCTCAGTCCTTTGGGGGGCCACATCACACACTACAAATAAAATACTGCAAAACCCTACCTACTTCTATGTTGCCAAAATGATCATACTTATATAATTGGAAAACATGTGCACCAAGTAGCCTGGAGTGAGATTAGAACCCTGCCTATCTAGGTCTTAGACACTAGACAACACAGTATTTATTACATGCACCACAGCTTAAGTCTTGATATTACATTCTCAGCTGGTAGTCTTAAGGTAGATGACATCATCAAGCCTTGTAGAAGAGGGCAGTGTGTGGATGCCAGCAGCAAGTTTCATGGCCAAAACGTGCATAACCATTGCATGTGGCTAGCCCATGAGGGCATTCAGTGGCTTTGCAGGGGTATATACACACATGCACCAAATAGCCTGGAATGTGATTAGAACCCCAATCTAGTTAGTCTTACACACTATAGATCACAGTATTTATCACAAGTGCCATGGTTTAAATCTTGATACTACACTCTCAGCTGGTAGTCTTAAGGTGAATGACATCATCAGGCTTTGTAGAAGAGGGCAGTGGGAAGCCAGCAGCAAGTGTCAGGGCTAAAACATGCATAACCATTGCATATGGATAGCCCAGGTGGGTATGCCAGTTGCTTTGCAGGGGTACACACACACACACACACACACACACACACACACACACACACACACACACATGCACGCACACACTGAGGAGCCTGGAGTGAGATTAGAATCCCAATCTGGGCCTTAACTTTCCTTTGGGGTCACTTTTTACCCCCTTTTCAAGAAGTATGGTCTCTAATGTACAGTGTGATTTGATCCAAAAACCTCCACCTCCCAGGATGCTAGGATTACAGGCATATGCCATGAGGGCAGTGTGGAAGCCAGCAGAAAGTTACATGGCCAAATGTACATAACCATTGCAGGTGGGTAGCCCATGAGGGCATGGCAGTTGTTTTGCAAGGGTATACACTCACACATAGACTAAGTAGCCTGGAATGAGATTAGAACCCCTACCTATCTAGTCTTATTTATTACACATTATAGTCCTTATTGCATGCACCACAGGTTGAGTCTGTTGTATATGTGATTTCAGGCACAGTGCTTGTGCATTACACAAACTAGGCTTGTGTTGAACAGCATCTGTGGTCTGCAGAGTGATATTGCTTTGTGCTGTTATCTGCATCTAGTATCCTAGCAGTAGGATAACTGTTATTATCCTAGCTATGTGTGTACATTTACCAGTATGGCCATATGTGGCTGCTTGCAGTTAGATAGGCAAAACTGAAGGCAGAAACAATGTGCTCTGTCCATGCGTGTGTTGACAGCATTATACATTACATGGGAGGGTAGCCTAATGGTTAAGGTGTTTGCCTTACAAACACAAGGTGTAGGGTTTGAGTCTCACAAGGGATAATTGGCTAGGCTTGAAATGGCTTGTAAGGGCAGTTAGCTTAGTACTAATCTATGAACCTATATGAGAATAACTTTAAAACAGAATCCCAGTTCATGTTAGGCAGAACCCCTCACTGACTCTCTTCAAGAGAAATCTTGACGAGTGGATGGGAGATCGTAGGTTTACCCAAGGGGTCATCTCTGTGTCACTACTAGACAGAGGCACAGTAAACTAATTCTATTATGTAAGGGGGTCTTCACTGTGTCACTACTAGACAGAGGCACAGTATTCTAAATCTATTCTGTACACTTTTGTACCATTACATGGGGTGGTGAAAGCCACATCACTATGGCTAGGCTTATAAATGCCCCAGGGCAGATAGCCTAGTACTAAACTATGAAACTATGAAACTAAACCTGCTCACCTGCATCTATGTGGTGACATTCAACAGGCACAGGAGTTTGTAGGTAATTGGATTATGTACTGTTGCACCCTTAGTTTGGATCCTTTGAGCAACGGTATGGATGTGTGATAGTGAAGATCTACTCACCATTATTAGGGCATGTAGGACAATACAAACCTCCACACACATACTTATGTAATTAACAGGGATGTATTTATAAATCTAGCTGTGTGTGTGTGTGTGTGTGTGTGTGTGTGTGTGTGTGTGTGTGTGTGTGTGTGTGTGTGTGTGTGTGTGTGTGTGTGTGTGTTTGTGTGTTGTTATATAGATATATGAGGAGACTTTATGTACCAATGTGATATATATATATATATATATATATATATATATATATATATATATATATATATATATATATATCGGTATATATCTATTTGACATTACATAGCAATAGATATGCTATGTAGGTGAGAGCGAGACAGTGACAGACGGATATGTATACATATATGTCTGTATGTATAGGCATATCTATACATAACAGGTCAGTCTGATGACAGGGCAACAGAAGTGTGTTCATTTCAACTAAGTCTTTGGGCATGCCAGTGTGACTGTTGGTACTTATAAAGTGACTCCAGGCCACATATACCTGTACTCCAGTCTGAGATTTTGTGTGTTACAGATTATACCTCTCAACTGTCCAGAGTTTCGCAGGATGTTCAGAGTTTTGGCTCATAGTTTTGTTCTGTTCCTCATAAAATTTGTGGTTTTCTGGCAAATCACTTGGATGAACTTAGGACTGAAGTCGCTAAATGATGACATACATTTGAGTGTCTGACTTCAAATCCTTCAGAAAAATGTCTGTTGAAACAAGTATTATTTTAGCAAGTGTACACATTTATGAGAGCAGTATTTAACATATGACTTTATTTGTGAGCCTTTGTCCCCCCATTTTGTTAGGCTTTGAACATATTTTTTGCACTTAGAGGTTGAGACGTATGTTACAGACATTGACATCTGTCCCTGTTTCTGCAGTACTGCACATCACTCAAAATGCTGACAGCATTCCCCACCCATCTGCTGTACTTAATATGTGACTGAAGTTCATAATGTTACACTACACACAGACTGTCTGTGAAAACACCAACATAATGATACCTCACATGCAACAAATGTGCCTACTTCCAGATTAGAAGCATCAACACCATCACCCATGCTAACTTCCCTAGTACACTGAGCCACACAGGCTGCCAGACACAGTGAAGTCATTCGTCTCACAGTCAGCAACATAAATATGTATGCTGTTATTTCTGTGTTACATGTGACATACAATGTGTGATCGAGTTTTATGTTACAGCTCTGAGATTGCCTGGTCTGCTGATATACTATAGCTGATTTAATGTTAAACCAGTTATATGGCAACTCTGTTGTCTTGGGGGTAGGGGAACAGCATCACATGATCTGCTGGGATAGGCAGTAGTCCAAATATCATGGGGCCCCACTGTTTAACATCTCCCTTGACTGATGTAATGCATATTTCAACCATGAAGCCTAGTGATTATTAGGGAACACATACTATTAGACTGAGTACCTGTAGTCCCATGTGGATGTTACTTCGGTCCACATAGCCCACTATATTTCCTTGCATAAATGCAGCAAATCCATTCATACGATACCATATTATAGTAATCCTTATAAATATTGTGTAGGTTAGATACTTACCTTGCAAACGCAGCAGTTCACAGGACTGTAGCTCAGGACTGACTCTGTGAGATGCAAACAGTACACAGCCAATACATGGATAGGTACAGGTTGTGTGGGTTGTCTGGCATCAAAAATTTTACTATATGTATATAAGTGGGAGTAAGGTCTCAGTCTCTAGGGCCCTAGGTTGTCAGTGAATGTGCTATGCGTTGTCTCTTAGCCAAAACCAGGGTGTACTGGTCATGCCTATGTTTGCCTACAGGGACATCATCAGGGGGTTTCTCATCCGAGTCCTCCTGTGACTGTGGCTGTGGTGATGTAGGCACTGGTGGGAGGCTGTGTATCCCTTCTCTCTGCTGATCCTGCTGCAGCTATTTCTGTAGGATCATATTGTGTAGCATGGCACATGTGGCTGGAGAGTACTGCATAGCTCTACCAGATATACTGAGGCACCGAAATTGTGACTTCAGAAGCCCAAACACGCACTCTGTGATGTTCCTAGTTTGTGAGTGTGCCTCATTATGGTGTACTTCAGGGGGTATGTGTGCATTTCTGATGGGTGCCATCATCCACGCTTCCAGTACGTAGCCACCATCTCCCCTTCCAGTACGTAGCCACCATCTCCCAGTAAATGGCCACGTGGGATATCCCCCTAGCAAACATCTGGTACAGCTGTGATGCAAGCCATATATGGGAGTTGTGATAACTTCCAGGGCCAACAGCACACACATTCATGATAATCCCCTGGGCACTGCACATGACCTGAAACTTGATGGAGTGGTACCTCTTATGGTTGACATAGATTATACCCTCCTCACCGGATAGTGACTTGATGTGTACATGAGTGCAATGTATGGCACCCAATACCTCAGGGTAGTGTGCTACATGGTAGATGTGTTGCATATGGCTGGCCCTTGTCTCAGGGGTGAGGGAGAAAATAAATGTGCTCACTGGCATGTAGTAGCATGACATCCAGGAACTGGCAGAATACCTTGGAAGCAGATGCCTGTGAGACCCCAATCATGTCCCCAGTTGGTCTTTGGAAAGTACCTGAAGCTGGTATCCTAAGGGCTGCACATACATTTGGTTCCACTGGGATGGAGTCCTCTCTGTTGGCTCTGGGTCTGAGTTGAAGGTGGCAGAGCTCAGTGAGTTCTTGTAGTATGTCCCTGTCCACCCTGTAGTACTCTACAATCTCCAGCTCATGTAGCACCTGGAAGGTTACCCTGGACCTGAACACTCCTTTCCTTCTCTGTCTAGACCTATTGTCAGCAGCAGCAGCAGCAGCACTAACTTTAGCATCTAGCACATACAGATGTAGCAGACCTGCAGCAGCTCCTAGCATTCTCTCAGTTAAAACACCCAAGTCTGCTCCAATGGTGCAGAGTATGGGGAAAAATCAGATTGTAGAGTGTATGCATACTTTATAGTGCTCTGCTGTAGGTGCTGACTGTGTGATTGGCTACCTGTGATGTATTCCATCTGCCTAGTATATCATTAACATCCTTTAATGGCCCTAGTTTAAGTTAAACAGAGGTCAAAACTAATTAATATGCCACTGTTTTGTATACAATCAGCACTGCAGTGCGCGGCACAAAGATGCACACTGTAGGTAAAGAAAGCTTAGCAGGCAAACAAAGCTTAGCAGTCAGTGTACATGCCCCCACAGACTTCCACACTCAGCATGGTGGTGTGCCTCACAAACACACTAAAACTCGCTCCCCTTATCTAAACAAAGCTTAGAAGTGAGTGCATACACCCAGTGCAAAGATACACTCAGCACTGAGGTGCGCCATGCAAACAGGGTGAAATAAGCTTAAAAGTCATTGGACACACCATCCCCTGATGTTAGCTACCTCCTCTGTAAACAACAACATGGTTCTGTGCCTACATGAAGGGAATATGCAAACACGATTACTCTTTTGTGCTATTCAGTAACTCCACCTCATTTGCATAGGGATTTATGCTCACATTCTGGAAACTACATACTTCAAAGCCCCCTACCATGTTAGAAAGAGCACCAGTGCACCAGTGCATATACTTCATACAGGGTCCTGTAATACATTTCTGTCACATAATATTAATTTTGTTTATTCCAATTATTATTATTTTTTTTTTTATAAAACATATTTATGCACTGCTGTGCATCATGCAAACATGCTCTGATTATTAAAAAAATATAATTTAATTGAACTTATTTCTTTTAATTTGCCAGATACACAAAGGATACTTTCACTCATATCTGTACGTGGTATGCCACTTCTGTCCATCTATCTACATTTTTAGAGCACCTCTTGTCTGTCTATATTCCTGTACATGGAATTTTGCTGTGTACACTATGGACACTTACACAGGGTCTGCAGAGTTGCCTATCTGCTTGCTGGATTGCTTTACCTGCCTCATTTGCATGAGATTCACCTGCTTATGAGGCGATTTGCATGCCACAGACGTCTCTATGTTGGAGCACTCGTGCACGCCACTCTGCAATGTTTACTGAATCTAAAAATGTCCGTGGCCGTGTTAGCAGCGTGGTGCAATGCCTACATGGAAAAAATGTGTAGACTTTGTTAATTCACCCCTGTCCTTCTAGCTATCTATCTATTTATCCATATGTCTGTCTATATATCTATTTGTCTATTTATCTGTCTATCTATTACCTTTCTGTCATGGAGAAATACTTAGCCCCCTCACTTAATTTCATCTCTTATGCTCATACCATTGCTGACAAAATCCTTAAACAACTCTTATAAGCCTATGAGGTGATTAGTCTCATCTCACTAGAGACTGTTGCTAAATATGTATTTATTCCCCAGAATGGATCATATCCTGCCTCTTATCACTTCAGCAATTACAGAAACTAGTTATTCTACTGCTAGTAATATACTCCTAACGAAACTGAACCAATAGCATAGATACCATCATCCTGCACCCTGCCATTTTACCCTTACTTTTGAGAAAATTAAATGCAGTTTTCAAAGTGTAACATGATTAACACTGATAAAACATTAAAAAATTCATCACTTCACTACATTATCTTTATTGTGAAAAGATAAGCTACACAGACTATCAATTTTTTATGTACAGAATACTGAGAGTGTGCATTGTGTCATTGTTGCTCTCTGTTCATTTTTGATTTTCTTTAGTAATGAAAATAGAATGGTATTAAGAGGAAACAATTTCAACTGTGTGAAGCGCCTACTGCAGGTAGATCACATGTTCATAATCACAGAAAAAGCAGTTCCAAGACAGTTTTAAAAGCAATGAGAAAGATCTCATTATTGGCTAATTTGCATGTTGTTGTTGCGTCTTTCGGCTTTTCCCGGTTAGGGGTTGCCACAGCGGAACTCCGGTCCGCTAATGTTTGGCAATAGATTTTTATGTGCCGAGTTGCCAGCCTTGATGCACAACCTTCAATGAAGGGTATGCCCATTCACGTATGTCTCCACACAGAAGACACTCTAGCTGAGAATCGAACAGGATGTCTTACTGTGAGGCGACAACACTACCGCAGCACCACCACCGCAGTTCAACTGCTTTTTATTAGCATGCGTGTTAATAAGTACTTTCTGGTGGTAATTTCCTCATGGGAGGCAGTACATGTGACCACAGAAAAAAGCAATTCAGAGGCAGATGTAGCTGCAAAGAGGAAGACAAAGAAGTTATGTTCTTATTATAATGTTCCATCTGTGTTGTCCATCTTCATTTCCATTAAATTTTGGGTATTAGTTCTGATCCTCGGAACTGACTGCCACTTTTTTTTTTTTTTACCGCTTGAGCTTCCTGACTTGAGATCCTCCCTTATACCCACAATCCCCCACTCCCCCATGTACCTCAGATCGAGTTTGCCAGAAAAGGCATAGCACATAAACACATTTACATTATTGAAAATACACAACTCTATACACTAAACAACATCAGGAGCTCAACAAAAAGAACAGCAATTCCTTTGAACATTCAACCAGGCTTCCCAAAGAATAGGGTGATGGGGCAGGAAGGTTAATGGAAATGAAGATGGACAACACAGATGAAATGTTATGGTAAAAACATAACTTTTTTATCTGACATTCTCTTCATTTCATTAACCTGTGGGACAGAGTCCCCATCTACTAACATCCAGGGTGGCCCTCATGGAAGGATATTCCGGGAACAGCAGAGCCAAAAGCACTTCTACTCCTGGATAGAAGTCCAATTTGTAATGCGTAATAAACGTGTTGGGATTAGACCTAGTAGCTGCAGTGCAAATGCCCTCAATTGAGGACCTTGTGGAGTGGGCCTTAATTTGTCCTAGTAAGGGAACTTTTTTGGCAGAGTAAATAAAGGTAATACAGTCTTTCAGATATCTTACTAGTGAGACTTTGGTAATAGATTTACCTCTTTTTACCTCTGAAAAAGCTACAAACAACTGATCAGACTTCCTAAAGGGCTTAGTTCTGTGTAAATAAAAATGAAGCTGTCTATGAACATTAAGCAAATGGAGAGTATATTCACCTTTATTCTGATAATTGGGAAAAAAATGGAAGACTGATGGACTGATTAATGTTCCCTTCCTTAGCTACCTTGGGTAACAATGAAGGATTAGTATGCAGGGTAACTCTAGCCTTATGAAAAACCAAATATGGAAATTTTGAAGAAAGGGCTTGGAGTTCAGACACTCTTCTTGCAGAAGTAATAGCTACCACAAAAAGAGTTTTCCAGGAAGGGAATTTCAAATCCACAGTAGCTGCAGGCTCAAAGAGCAGATGGATCAGGGCTTGCAAAGCCATTGTTAAATCCCAAGCAGGAGGAGGATCTTTCATTGGAGGCCATAGCAGGGAAGTGTCCCTAAGGAATGCTTTACAGAGCTTAGAAGAGTCAAGGGATAAGGAATCCAAACCAAAGTGAAAATTGGATAAGGCTAGTAACTGGACTTTGACAGTAGAATAACTAACTCCTTCAAAGAAAAGGGAAAGCCAAAAAGTCGAGTATGACCGCAACTGGTGCTGTAAAGGGCCCTACCTGTTTTTGTTCAGCCCAAATAGCAAATCTTTTCCACTTGCTTCTATAAATCTGGCATATCGAAGACCTGTGTGAGGAAACCAAAATTTCTCGAATGGGGGAAGAAAGTCTGGGTAATCTTGCCATCACTGGAAGTGGAGAAACTATGAGGTTAGCTTCAGGCCCTGTATGTCTGGGTGGGGATGCCCTAATGGGTGAGACAGCAGATCTGGGGCTGGATGCAACCTCATTAGAGGGCAAAAGCAGATGAGACCAGGGGAAGGTGAACCAGGTTTGCCAAAAGGGGTCAATGAGGATTACTTTGCTCTGCAATGTGAGAGCTTTCTGTATGAACATGGGAATTAGTGGTAGAGGAGGAAAGGCATAGAGAAGAAGACTGGAGGGCCAAGCATAGACTAGGGTGTCCCTGGTCGATTGTCCCTGATGACTGCTCAAGGCAAAATACCTGCTGCATTTGTTGTTCAAAGGGGATGCAAACTGATCACAGCAGGGATGACCCCATTTCTGGAAGACCATGTCTGCTGTTGACTGATTCAGAGACCACTCATGAGACATCAGTATAACTCTACTTAGCCAGTATGCTAATATGTCGTATTCCCCCAGAATGTGCATTGCTACCAGAAAGCAGTTGGTAGAGATCACCCACTACCAAACCCTCATCGCTGATCAACATAGGGAGTAAGGCCTGGTCCCTTATAGTTTGTTGATGTACCAAACTACTGACATTTTGTCCATTTGAATTGCAATAGTCCCCAGAGGTAGAAAGCTGTCAAGTTCTTGCAATGCTAAAAGAACTGCTCTCATCTCCAGTACATTGATAAGCAACTTGGTCTCCTGGGAGATCCACATGCCTTGGACTTTTCGACCCAGTCAATGCCCCCCCCCCCACACCCTTGCTGGGAGAAGTCAGTGTTCAATGTGGGATTCAGGGATGGAAGAATAAATGGACATCCAGGAGTAACATCTGCAGAGTAAAGCCAACAGAGCAGAGATTCCTTGCACTCTCAAGACAGTTTGATGGGAAAAAACAGAGGATTCCTGAGCAGTGACTATTGAACAGCTAATGACCATTGCAATATCCTCATGTGAAAACATGCCATGGGTAGGAGAGTTATCGTGGTTGCCATAAAGCCTACTGCCCTGAGAACTAAACTGGCTAGAGGTTTTGGTATGGTCAGAATTTGTCTGATATGACTTCTTAGATTCTATACACTGTTTATAATTAGATAAGCACAGGATATCTTTCTATTCAGATGAGCTCCACCAAAGTCTATGACTTGCACCAGATCCAGCTAGGACTTCTGCATATTGATAGTTATCCATAGATTTGGGGCAATTGTAGGAAGTAATCTCTGGCTGAATGAGCAGATGGCTGGTTGAAGCAGATAGAAAACAGTCATCCAGATGCTGAAAAATCTGGTAACCCTGTAGTCTAAGGTGCACTGTTACCACTGCCAAGCATTTGGTGAACATCCTGGGGGCTGTGGTGAGACCAAATGAGAGTGACCTGTACTGATAACGACTGGCTCACAGCCTGAACTGTAGGAATTGTCTGCAGTGCCTTTCTATCTTTATATGGTAGTACACATCTTTCAGGTCCACAGAGCACATCCAGTCATCCACCATCAAGAGAGGCAAGACGAACTGGATCGTGACCATCCTGAACTTTGTGTGCTTTGTTCAGAGAGGTCAGATTCAGAATGGGTTGCGAGTCCCCTGTCTTTTTGGGTACTAAAAAAAATCTGGAGTAAAAGCCTAATCAGACTTGATCAGGGTGGGGGGGACCTCTTGGATGAGTGTTTTTGACAAAAGCTTTTTTTTATTTTGTGGCAGCATCCTCCTTCTGATTGAGTGGAATATCTGGGAGGTAATGTTTTTTTCTTAGGGATTTCCAAAAAGAGAATCAAATATCCTCTGGATACAATCCTTAACACCCAGTTGTGACTTGTGATGACTCCTAGGCTTCTGGGTGTGAGGAGAAGTACCTGCCGACTGCCTCCAGAGAAGGACAGTTGGACAATTGTTCAAGGACTCTGGATGGGCCTCTCCTGGAAGGTTTCCCATGACCCTTGATTTTGCATACCCTAATGATCTTCCATTTTGATTATTACCCCCTCTGCCCCAGGGGAATAATTCTCCCTGAGTGTCCTGCAAAGGTCCCTGTGACTTTCAAAACCACATTTTCTTACTACCATGCTGATTCCTGCAGAAGGTCCATTGTGGAGTAGAGAAATGTATTCCGGTAGCAGATAAGGTCTTTCCATCCTTCTCACTATGGGAGAGAGTCTCATGAACAGTGGCCCCAAACAAGGTGGCCCCATCAAAGGGGGGCAGTCACAAAGGCTTGTTTGAAGGGCTCCCCAAAATCAGACAGCCTCATCCAGGTATAATGTCTCACAACAATGCCTGAACCGGCAGCCCTTGAGGTACAATCTGCAGCATGGTAAATCAACCTCATGGACACATTAGCTAATGATTGTAGGGTGCATTCCTCTCAACCTCTTAGAGCAAGAAATCTGGACAAAGCCATAAAAAAAAGTGGAACAAAAATCCAAAAATAGGGACAATTTTTAAATATTGCTCTTAAAAACTTAGCAAGTTGATAGAATAACAGGTTTTGCATTAACACAAAATTTCTGAAGGGTATGAAGGCTGAAACGTAAATGCATGTCATTATTTTCTAACTTTAGTCTTTAATGATTTGACACTAATTTGCCAGAAAACCACAATTTCATGAAAACGGACTACAAATGTGAAGCAAAAATCTGGACATTCTGCAAAAATCTGTACAGTTGAGAACTATGGTAGAGTGGCCAGTCTGGAGGAAATGGTCTTTTGTTCCTCAGTGGACATAGACCCTGGGGCCGAGCTAGAAAGTTCCTTTACCAAGTCCTATTGCAGCCTCTTAAAGTGTGACAAGCAGTTTAATACCCTCAGGGTAAACTTGGAAGAGGAGTAAACTAAGTATGCCCAATGCCCGGGATTCTCTATTCATGGGGTGGGCTGAGGTGCTATTCTGGTCTAGCTCCTTTGTGGTGGCTGCCATGACAACTATGGCATCTACAGAGACAACCTTGGTCCAGAACAACTTGTCTCCAGGGACACTTAGGATCTTGTCTGCATGTTTTGGGATTGGCTGTACTATGTCTGGTTCCTTCCAAGCCCTGGAAGACACCAGCTGGATCAATGGGTCAGCTGAGGGGACACCCAGGTAGTAGATGGGCCACACCCAAAAGCCTCCTACAACAATGATTCCTCTGGGGAAGGGTTTTAGCCATACCAACCACCCCTCTGGTGAAGGATTTCTAAAATGACTCCAAAGGAGACTTTGTCGGGTGGTGCCTTTGGGGATCCTTCTCATTCCTTGATATTGGTGTCTGTATTGTCTGATTCCTTAGGGGAATCGATGTGTCTCCTTTTGCACAGCCTCTTCTATGGGACTTTCTGGGCGGGATGCTCCAGAGAGGTATCAGAGGTTGTCTGGGGTTCCACTGTGGGGAGAGTGTAGAGGCTTTGGGGGACTGGCTGTCCATGTGGCAGACTGGAGGCCTTGGGCACTAAACCAGAATGAGGAGGGGGAGGTACCATGGCAGAAACTGTCAAGGGTCACCCTGGCTGGTAGAGAACCCTCTCCATCACTTCAAAAGCTGAAGGGCTCTGAGCCACTGAAAGCTTACCCCCAGAGCTGAAGTCACCAGAGCCGACACCTCCAGGAGAGCTTGATCCCCCTGCTCCAAGGGGGGAATCAGAGCCAAGCTGTCGAAAGCTGAAGCTCCAAGGGGAGGTAAATGCTCCAAAAGCTTCAGAGTTGATTCTGACCCCCTGGAACCAACCTCAACATTATGGCTCTGACATGCTCGGAACCGAAGCCAATGGAGACAAGGAGATCGGAGAAATACTCCGAGGCAAAGAGGAAATTTCTATCAGCTCCAACACCTCAGTACTGGACACCAGTGGCACAGAAGACTCCAGAAGTGAAGGGCAGATCAGAGAAGGAGCCAAAGGTTGTAAAAGTGAAACCCTCACAGATATGGATGTGGACAGAGCAGACACAAGCCTCATATGAATCTGGAACTGCCTCACCAGTCTGTTGAAGTCCTTGGAGGATAGGCCCTGGGAAGACCTGGAAGAAGCTCAGTCCTGACACAGTTGGATCTGGCGAAGAGCCACTCAGGTGTGGGGCAATGCAGGGTGACTAAGGCTGAGGGGAAGAAGTTAGAAACAAACTCAGCATTAACCGAGTTGATTCAGACAATTTTGAAGCCTTCTTAGGAGGCTCCTAGGATGACCATGCTGGAGAGTGCTTCCTGTTCTCCTGGGTCTCCTTAGGCCTCTTAGGAGGGGGTTGAGCCCCTGAAGTTGACAGCACCCCCAAGGTGGAGGAAGGTGAAAGCAACCCTTTAAGTACCAGTGTGCTCCTCTTGTCTGCCAAAGCCCAGGGGTGAAAGGCCTGACAAATAATGCAAGGGGCCTCATGATGGGTAGGCCCCAATCAATAAACACACTCCCTATGGGCATCAGATAGGGGAATCATCTGCTCACAGGAAGTGCATTTTTTAAAACCCTGAGGTTTCTGCTCAGACATTATGAAAGAAAAAGCAAAACTTGTGTTTTTTTTTTTTTTTTTTTTTGAAGAAAGAGGACTAACCCCAAAGAAACTTGATTAAAGAAAGGAAACTAATAAGATTTAGTCTAGAAGGACAAAAAAAGATATTTACAAATGAAAGGAGATCAACTACTAGGTATTTAGAGATTATTTATTTATTTATTTATTTCAGTTTGGTGACCAGGGAGGTCCACTGGGCTCGAGAGCCCGTTTTCAGTGGAGGCCCAGGGAAAAAAGCTCCACAGTACAATGTTACATCACATAATGAAAATACTAGTAAAATACAAAGAACAATTATTACAATCAAAATAGGTGGACATTCTACAAAAAACAGTTGGTATACAGTATGAATTCATTTAAAATTAAGCAACTAAGATGTTAAAGAAGACTTGTCCTGAAGGACGACAGGCATAGAACATAAGGTTAGAAGAGGGTATGTTAGTTACATTAAAAATGTATGACTAAGAGGCAAATTACAGAGGTAAAAAGTTTAGCCAGTAGAGAAGGAGGAGGGGAGCTTGGGAGGTATAGAATGAAGAGTGCAGTTACATTTTCTTTGAGTGTGCAGTTGGCAGTGGAGTTGTGTTTTGAAGAGATGTAGGTTGTCACAGGTCCTCAGTGTGGAGGGCAGGGCATTCCATTTTTTAGCTAGGGTAAAGGAGATTAGAAGCTGACCAGCTGGGCACTTTGGCTTGTGGATGGAAATAAGGTTTTGGTGAGAAGATCTGAGGGGTCTGGGGGGTATAAGGTTAAAGAATATTTGATAGTGCAGGGCAGCTGCTAGGTTGAAATATTAGTTTGTGGGCTGAGACAATTTGGAGGTAGTCTAGGTGATTAGGGAGTTCAAGCCGATTTAAAGTTTGAAGGGAGGTGCAGTGATGAGAGAAGGAATTTGCCTTGGTGGCGAATTTGGAGATTTTATTGTAGCATACTTCCAGTTTGGTGGTTAGGGTGGAAGATAGATTTGTAAACAGAGGAGCACCATATAGAAGAGATGGGAGGAGATAGGTAGTGGCCAAGGTATGTCTAGTAGAGGAGGAGAGGAATTGATTGTTTCTGTATAGGAGGCCGAGTTTTATGTGGGTTTTCTTGATGTTAAGTTGGATGTGGGTATTGAATTTTAAGTGTTCATCAATGGTGACCCCTAGTAGTTTGGCAGAGGGAACGATGTCAATGATGGAGTTGTTAAGGCTAGTAATTTGAAATGAGTTTTTTTCAGTGGTGGGTGGATTTAGAGTGAGTGAATAGAAGAATCTTGGTTTTGTTATCATTTAGTGAGAGGTGGTTTTGGTGCATCCATTTTTCAGTGGTTGAGAAGGCGGTTTGAGTTAGAGTCTTGAGTTCTGTAAGATTAGAGGCATAGCAGATCAAAGATGAGTCGTCTGCGTATTGGACAATTTTGGTATTGGGAATAGCTTTGTGGAAATTAACGAAGATGTTGAATAGCAGGGGGCAAGTATGGATCCTTGGGGAACTCCTGGGGGGATGGGAAGGAAGCTGGAGGAGGTTTGGCCCCATTTCACGGCTTGGGACCTGTCTGAGAGGTAGCTGGAAGACCAGGTTAGAGTTTTTGGGGAGATGTTGAGGTTAGATAGATGGTTTAGTAGATGGGAGTGGGAGATGGTATCGAAAGCTTTAGATATGTCTAATAGAACTGATGAAACTAAGTTACCAGAGTCTCGAGCTGAATTGACAGAGTGTAGGAAGGAGATAAGGGCTGTGTTGGTAGTATGTCCAGGGTGGAAGCTGTGCTGGGTAGGAGACAGCAGTTGGTGTTTGGTTAGGAATGGCATGAGCTGCAGGTGAATGCATTTTTCAAGAATTTTTGAGATGGGTGAGAGGATGGCTATGGGGTGGAAGTTGGAGAAGTTATAGTTTTTGCCACCTTTATGGAGTGGAAGAATGAAAGCAGAGCACCATAGTTTGGGTACATAGGACTCGAGTAGTGATCTTTTTATCAGGATGCTGATGGGGAGAGCAATCCTTTCGGAGGCAAAGTAAGGGTAAGTTATCAGAAGAAAGAAATAACCTTGTTACAAATGGAGGAAGCTCAAGGGCCAGGCGAACTCACTGCTGAAACTATGGGCAGCAAACGAGATCTGAGGTACATTGAGGGAGTGGAGCATTACGGGTATAAGGGAGGAGATCAAGTTAGGAAGCTCAAGCTGTAAAAAAAGCAGCCAGTCGGTTCTGAGGATCTGAGGTTCTGAGGTTAATGAAATGAAGAGGACAAAATCAGATCCCATTATCATCTAATTTGCATGTCTCTCAATTGCACCTTATTACAGCCCATTCTATCAAGCACTTTATGATGATAATTTCCTCATACATACACACACACACACACACACACACACACACACACACACACACACACACACAAACACATATTCTGTCAACATCACACACCCACTCTTGATCAGACACCGAGAGACACACTCACTCATTCACCCACATGTACACTTTAACACACACACACACACACACACACGCACACATGCACACATGCACACACACACACACACACACACACACACACACACACACACACATATGTCAACATCACACACCCACTCTTGATCAGACACCAAGAGACACACTCACTCATTCACCCACATGTACATTTTAACACACACACACACACACACACACACACACACACACAAGAAACAAACACTTTCTCAGTCCCCTATCTAACCCTGTGTGAGCCAGGTAGATATATACGCAAACGCAGACACATCCACACACGCGTGCGCACACACACACACACGCACACACGCACACACACACACACACACACACACACACACACACACATACATGCACGTACACACACGCTCACACACACATACACACATGCACACACACACACACACACACACACACACACACACACACACACACACACACACACACACACACACACATACTGTTTGCCATCTGACTCCATTCATTCTCTTGCATACATAAACACTGACACACTGCCTCACACATGAGCTACCAGTATTACAATGCTGGACTTTTCTTTACTTTCCTACAATGCTCTCCCTCTTCCTAACTTGAAAGGGTTACTGCCATCTTCTGGCCACATTAATTAACATGGCTTGTCATGTTAATTTATGCAGTCAAACAATTCTCAATCTCTCAGCAGCATAAAGGAGTAGTTGCTAGCATATCTTGGGGATAGTACATAACTAATTAGCATTAGGCACTCCTCCAGACTGCCTCATTATCTTGCAGAAATACAGGATCGACAACTATCCATGGTAATTTCTCAATGTGAGGAAAATCGCTGCAGTATGACCATCTCTGAATAAGGAAGGGTTACTAAGACTGGTCTCTCATGGTAGGGCTCAATATATGCAGTAACCTTTTCAGAATTTGAGGAACAATCTTCTCTCTGTTCAATTTACAGAAACACATGAAATTAAAATATAAATAGCATGACAAGATTCTAGTTATAAAACACTGCTACTAAAACCTGACACACCTGTTACTTACATACATACTCAACTAGACAGAGAAGAATATTATTTTTTTATTTTACTATATAGTCCCTATTATAGCTAGTTTTCTTAACTCCATTCATACTTACTCAGCTAGACAGAAAATAATATTTTTTTATTTTACTATATAGTCCCTATTATAGCTAGTTTTCTTAACTCCATTTTTCCTATATTACTTCCTGTTCTGCTGTGTTTTGTTGCATTGAATATGCACTTATTTTCATTGCATTTGTACGTTGTTAATTTCTCTCCTGGGCAGACCCTGTAAATGGTCTACATGGATTAGTGCTACACCTTTTTAATAAATATATAAAGAATTTATGTACTTACCATAACATTCCATCTGTGTTGCCCAGTTTCATTCTTCCTCAACATAAATCATTGAGATCTGAGGTAATATGCAGAGGGTTATTGTGGGTAGAGTTTTAGCTTGAGAGTTTTTGGCTGGAGTAAGTTGTGTAATGGCCAAGCCAGTTCTAAGTATCGGAACCGAGTACCAAAGTTCAAGGACAGATGAAGATTGACAACATCAGATCTTAAGTTAATACTTTAAGAATGGTTTTTGGGTCACCTGTTTACTGAGTGGTTTTTGTGAAGGCAAAAATTGTGCCTCTTTCCCCCTTTAAAACAAGCAGTGAAAACTGCTAAAAATGTAAACACCCCCTGTATTGCTAAAGCGCCGTATGGCACTACTGCATCCTGCAAAAGCAGGAAATGTGTGGAAACGCACACACATACCTTCAACCATACAGATTCTCGCAGAATGCCAGATTTTAGTCTTATATATTTGGTCCACTCTCCATAAAAGAATAGCTTTCTGGCAAATCAGTGCAAAATCATTAAAGTCCAAAGTTGGAAAATAATGAGAGACATTTGAGTCTCAGACATTATACCCTTCAGAAAAATAATGCAAATGCAAAGCCTGTTATTCTATCAACTTTCTAAGTTGGCAAGAGCAATATCTAAAATCTGTCCCTATTTGTCCCCCCATCATGTCATGCTTTGTCCAGATGTCCTGCCCTAAGAGGCAGAAAACAATGTGCATTCCCTAAAGGAAAATAAAAATAGAACATCATTTCAACTTTTTTATTTCTGTTCCCAATAAAGTTTAAATGTAGCTGAGCGGGTGTGCGCACCACACACTTATGCATAGCAGAGTGTAAACATCTATAGGAGCTAAATATAAATATACAGCCACAACAGTCAAAGCGGAATAATGTCATGGATATAGCTTTCACTTAACATGCAGGCATTCACGGTTCGAGCCTCAATGCAGTCCATCCATTTTCCTATGTGAAACAGGACTAAAATATATCTTTTTATAAATAGGTAGTGAATAATATATATTTGTTGACCAGGGTAGTGTATCAGGTCCAAATGTGAGGTGTCAGTGATGTACAGATGTGAAACCCACATATAAATACAAGTGCCCCATACAGTATAGCCACAAAAGAATGTAATATAAGGAAAGCACATAGGGGGGATGTCATGGAAGAGAAACATACATATCATAAGATGGCATTAAGAAGGAATTGATCCCACAATCCTGATAGTCCATAAAATGAAATCTGAATATTGCTTAATTATGTTCAGCTATGCTTACCTGGAGTAAACAGCACTTAAACTGTTATGTTTACCAATAATTAGCATAGCTAAGCAGATTTGCACACTGGTAAACAGTGCTTAGTATCTACCTCTGTAAGCAATGCTTATCTCAGCTAAGTGGGTTTGCCCGTCACTTAGCTCAGCTCAGCATATTCAAAATAGACCAATCATGGCAAAGGGCGGGAATCCAGCCTTACTTAAACCCCACAGCAGAGAATACAACCTTAACCAGTTGTAGCTGATCACTGCAGACACTATGGCTGGTGTTGTAGAAGGTGTGCGCTTTTGGGTGCAGCGTTGAGGCATGCAGGAGTCCAGGGTCATGATTGGACTCCTTGTAAAAAAACATGAAGGGCAACTGCTGCAGGACCAGTACCAGGGCTCCCAATACAAAGCGGAGGCCTGGTACAGTACCAGGGCTCCCAATACAAAGCGGAGGCCTGGTACAGTCTCGCTCATGACCTCACCAGTGCAACTGGCATCCCTCGAACTGATGAGCAGGTCTGACATCACTATGCTGACTTGAAGCAAAGGAAAAGGGACCTCTTGGAGCAGTGGGTCCAAGATGCTAGGGCACAAAATGTCCCAACTGTGTGTAAGTACCACTATCAATTCTCATGTATGAAAGTCCAGCCTAAGTATGACATGGAAAGGTATGCATAAATGTTTCTCTATCTCCTATACAGCTGCAGAAGAGAGGGCTGCAAACTTGGAAGCCCATGCCAGCAGGCTGTGTCTCGAGGCTGGGGAGTTCTAATCTAGCAAGCGGTAGTTAGGGCAAATAAATAGAATGCAGTAGAATGTTACCTGCCAGTAGTTAGTAATGTCTACTATTTGTACCAAATAAACAAGACATTAGCAGAGTAATACTGATGTATAGGATATATATCAGTAAAAGTATAGCAGTACCTGTCATTAAAACTCTAAACACACTGTTGTGTGTACTTGGGTATATGGTAGTTTGAATGTAGATGTAATGTTGACATTAACAGATTAGCTATAAGAAATATTCCATGCACCAGGATCTGGTCCCTGAATAGTAATGCTGTATTAACCATTATTTTCCATACTGTAATATGTCAAGGTCTGACTACAGATTATAACAAGCATCTGCCATGCATGAATATCAGAATTACAAGGGAGATTGTCCAAACAACACACTATTATACTGAAAACAGTCAGGAAAAAAAAAAACAGCAGCTCCTCAGTCGCTCATTGCAATGAAATGCAACCTTGTGTTCTGTTTTTGCACAAACTGGCACGGTTCGAATCCTGGGAGTGCTATTAAACTGTATGCATAATCTCATCCAAGAATATGTGAATATGTGTAGAAACAGTAAGGTATTGTTAACAGAAATTTCTTCAACCGGTCTGCCAGGTAAGAAAAGGTATAAATGAGCTGTAAGAAGCCTGTAATTATAGACCGTGTACAACACCCACTGTCTAACCCCAAGGCTGCAAATGACAGCAAGAGAAGTACGCACACCAAGTAGTCCCCTCCAAGAAATGTCCCTCAAGAGTCACTCTGTCACAGCTATTGGTCACTGCAGCCAACACCCAGGGTGACCGATAGAAATCAAGGTGGATTATGGCACTAGCATACTCACACACAGTTATGACTGCACAAATGTAACCCTGTCTATGTGAATATGTGTAGAAACAGTCAGTTATTGTTAACAGAAATTTCCTCCACAGGTCTGCCAGGTAGGAAAAGGTATAAATGAGCTGTAAGAAGCCTGTAATTATACATCATGTACAACACCCACTGTCCAACTCCAACGCTGCAAATGACAGCAAGAGAAGTACGTACACCAAGTTGTCCCCTACAAGAAATGTCCCTTAAGGGTCACACTGTCACATCTAGTGGTCACTGACCCAGTAGAAAATGAAGGCAAATACTGTGAACACAAGACGACTGCAGAGGTATAAAAACTTTATATGCAATAATATTGTAAAATCACTTAGAACAATACAAAAAGACAGAATTAAGCACTTTCGTCAGGTAAATGACTTCATCAGAATTACACGATGTTAAACAACTCTCGTTTAAATAGTAATCCTGGCCAGTCATCTGAAAGACTAACATCACTTCCTCTATAATATTAAAAGAACTACTTGTCCCTTAAAATTCCCTTATAATAACTATTATTAATACCATATAGAATATACCACTATGTTGATATAAACAATCCAACTAAAAACCACATATTGTTAATACAAATTATACTATAAAGGTACAATTCATAACACATTATAGCATAAACATAGATTTCAATCTTAATACAGGGGACATAGAAATTCTGTCATTCAGTCCTGGAAGATGACATGCATCTAATTTAATTTGCCATTTTAATTCAATAAATTCCAAGAAATCATCCACCGGCCCACCCCATGGTCTCAAATCAGCCTGCTCCAGTATAAAAAATGTAAAAGAATGATTAGGCTTACTACAAATATGTTTGGACAATGCATTTGTTTTCTTATTCTGCTTGATGTCATATAAGTGCTGATAAATTCTTGACCTGAGTGCATTTTTTCCCCACATAGTAACTTTCACAGAGTTTACACAATGCTATATAAACCACCCCTTTACTATAGCAGTACATTTTTTCTTTGTAGTGACATAACCAAAGTTTTTTAGTTTGATTTTAGTAGTTTCCATAATATAAGGGCATTGAGAGCATCTTCCACATTTAAAAGTGCCACCCTGCCCTGAATTGTACTTATTCCTTTCAAAAAGCCCTTTAAATGAAGTGTCATTCTTATAAACAACCATAGGTCTAGTACCAACTCTTTCCTGCACTTCCAAGTCTATATCAAATATTTTTCAATATTTATAAATAATACTCTTAATATCAGAAAAATCAGATGTATACATAAGGGCAAGTGCACGTCCAAAACCCAAAGGTCTATCACCACTATTATTCTGACTACCTATGTCAACCTGAGCTAATAATGGGATGAAATAACCAATAGTTCTCTTGTTTTTAACTTTGTTAAATATATCAGTGACAAAAGTCTCAGGGTAACCTCTCCTTAAAAACATGGTTTTCATAATATCCCCTTCCTTCTCAAACTCGTCCATATCAGAGACCATTCTGGCCAATCTCACATATTGGCCTTTTACAAGGGCCTTCTTTTGGTGCAATGGGTGGGCACTTGCAAAATGCAATAATGTATTTGAGTAAGTTGGTTTCTTATATAACTGGGAAGTAAAACAGTTATTAATGTAATCTTTCCTGATGGTGACATCCAAATAGTTGACAAAATCAAGTTCTTTATTGATGATAAATCTCAGGAAACTAGTTGTACCATTAATATAGGTGAAAAACCTGTTCAGGTCAGTTTCACTACCCTTCCAGAACAGGACTATATCATCTAGGTATCGCCCATACAATACCCATGAAGTCCTGAACTCTGAGTTAACCACAAATAAATCCTCCCATTGTGCTAAAACAATATTTGCAAAAACTGGTGCACAGCACGCACCCATTGCTAATCCTTGTTTTTGTTTGAACAAGTGCCCCTCAAAAGTAAGGAAATTATTTTCTACTACTATTTCCATACAGGTCCGAATTGTTAATATGGTCTCATGATTGAACACAGTGTTAGCACATAAGTAGTCATAGAACCACTCCAGGCCTATTTGGTGTGGTATAACCGAAAATAGGTCACATACATCAATAGTAACCTGGATGAGATTTTTATCAAACATACTTTGTTCAATTTTTGTGAGGAAATCCCACAAATCTTTTATCACTGAGGTATGACTATTGAGAACATTTTTGACCTTACTGTCAATAAATTTAGCAATACTAAAGGTTTTTGAGGCCTTAGCATCCACAATAGGTCGCAGTGGTGGTTTGGGGATAGATTTGTGTATTTTTGGTACTCCAAAATTGTGGGAATTCTGGGATGTTCAGTCAGTAAGTATTCATAGGTCTCAAAGGTAATCTGCCCATTAAGTAACAGCTGTTCCACTTCCAAATCAATGTTACGATAGGCTAAATTTATTTCATTACGTGAGACCTCAGAGTATACCTCACTATAGAGCAGTTCAAACATTTTACTATTATATTCATCTATATTCATCATAACCAAGCCCCCACCCTTGTCAGGCTTCATTATCCTAATATCACGCTGCTCAAGTATTTCTTTCAAAAGCAGTACTTCTCTATTATTGAGGTTATTTGTACCAGTGACATTGTTCCTCCTATCTAATAATTTTCTAATATCAGCTTCACATAAGCCTTCAAAAAGGTGTATTAAAGGGTGGGTCGGAGGAATGAATGTACTAGATCTCCGAAGGTTTGATAGATCGATCATATTGGAATTTTGAAAAAATAAAGCTAAATTCATTTCCCTTGTAAAAAAAGTTTTAACTGTAAGATAGAATCAGCTGTACATCCCTTCCTATATGGTATAAAATTCATCCCCTTAGACAGTAAATTAGCCCACTCAGTGTTGACTTGGGCCTGACTATAGTTGTATATACTAAAGTCACCAATTTCATTTAGGACAATGTTACATGTAATAGCATTGGTAATGTCACTGATATTATTCATCTCCGGTATGTGCCCCATCTCCCCCTCCATAGAGCACCCCGAGAGTTGTTTCCATACTTGTGGTAGTCCTGCCTCCCCTGTCTCTGATTCATCAGCCTCTCCGATCTCTGTAAGGTAGGTTGTTCTAAAGGGAATTCAGCTTCAGTATTACCCTGATCATACACTTCAGAATTTTGCCCCTCAACTTGTATGTCTATATTATCCCTAATATGACTTTGTTGCCCCCTCGGTGGTTCAGGGTATGCTATGCCTTCCTCATTTTCTAATTTGTCCCTTAACAACTTTCTCTCCTTCCTATTTTTCAGTTCCACAAGTTCAGTGTTATCATTATTGAAAATAGCATTAAAATCATTCCTTTTAACATCAAATAGTAAATCATTCTTTATACTAGTGGTCACTGCAGCCAACACCCAGGGTGACTGATAGAAATCAAGGTGGATTATGGCAGTAGCACACACACACACACACACACACACACACACACACACATACACACACACACACACACACACACAGTTATGACTGCACATATGTAACCTTGACTATGTGAATATGTGTAGAAACAGTTAGGTAGTGTTAACAGATGTTTCCTCCACAGGTCTGCCAGGTAAGAAAAGGTATAAATGAGCTGTAAGAAGCCTGTAATTATACACTGTGTACAAACATACTACTGCCCAACCCAAGGCAGGAGGTTGATGTAAAGTGAGGTAATACCTGGAGGATAATAATTAGAGCAATGATCATTAATGTTGTGAGCACTTCAAGTATATACAGTTGTTAATTAACATCTCTCTCTCTCCCCCCACCTTATCTGCACCAATAATTTAAACACATAAATCAATAGGTATGTTTCCACCAAACCTATTGTTCAGACATGTGTCCTATTGTTCTACAAATATTGAAATGTTTTCCTATTAATGTTCCCTGTTCAAATACTATCATTGTTGGCCTGTTGCTATCAATGTAAACTGCATGCCATCATAATGCCCACTGTGGTTCCATATATGCATGTGTTCTGTTTGCTATGCAACTGTTACAAATCTGTTGTTTTGGGTTAATGGGAATACTCATGCATGCTGTTATAATTAATCCTGGAATGTGTTTTTCATGACTAACCAACATATGTTCTACAACTGCAACACGATAGCACATCTGAGAAGGCCGATCCCAGTGGATCCACCTCTTCCACCTCATCTGGCCATGGCACCGGGCCCCAGCATGTCTGGGACCCACCCCGGGACCTCCTCTTCTGCGGGTCCTGCACCACCATTGGGTGGAACCACCTCAGAGGATGGGGTTCATCCCCCTTGGGGGCAAGCATGGACAGAGTCCTGTCACCTGAAGCCAGGTCCAGGGTCTGGTGCATAGCGAGCTTCTCAAGGAATTTGGAGATATGCTACGCCAGCTTGAGGGCCACATGGTGCATCTAGAGGATCAGCCTGCCCCTCCTGCTCAGCCCCCAGCACAGCCACCTTTGGGGCCATGAAGGTGTAGTGGTGACTGCCCATGGGTGGGGACCTAAGCCTCATTGTATCCAATTGGGGGTTCGTGGGTGTCCGATTACCAACCACCCTTCCCTGTTTAAGGTGTTTACTGGCCCTGTCTGCTGTCTTGTCTGCCTTCCTACACAACCTACCTCCCCAAATATACCTACTATCATTCCTCAACATCCCACTCTCACCTTAAAAAAAAAAGGGCAAGCTGTTCACACAAAAAAGTCATCCCATACATAGCTGTCCATTTTGCACACATGTCCACTGGACACATATAATCTGGTCTAATTGGCTTCACAACACATTATTGCTGTCCTCACCCCTCTCTCAGGGGGTTTGAGTGTTCAAATGTACCCCAAAATTTTGTATATATGCACATCTGTTGCTTTAGAAGAAATGGACACCTATGTACCTTCCCTACACCTGTCCTGCACATCCCTAGCTATCTTTCATATTGCTTTCCCCTCTTCGTGTCCCCTTTTTCACCACTTTTGTATCACCCCTTTTTTTTAAAAGACATTAGAGAAGGAGAAATGGGTGTAGGCAGTGGAAAGTGGGAGTAAGCATGTTTGTGTGGTGCTAAGCGAAGCTAACTCAGATTAAGCACTTTTAGGGCTAACTGTGTGTAAACATGGTTAACCGTAAGTTAGTATTGCTTGCCACCATGCAAACCCATGCAAACCCACTTACAACTGCTTAAAAGTGCCTTAATCACTCTGTATCCAACAGCCCTTGTTCTGCCCAGTAACAAAATAATCAGCCCTTGCAAGTCTTGAACCCAGGACCCTGCACAACATAGCCACACCAGTCTACCACTAAGCCATCTGAGCTGCAAACATGTGGGATGTTTTTCAAACATATCAATCAGTAGTCATTCAACAGTAGGGAAATGATTCTATAGAATTAGTCAAGTATATATATACATACATATATATATATATATATATATATATATATATATATATATATATATATATATATATATATATATATATATATATATATATATATATACACATGTATGGAGATGCATATACATATGGACAATAAAATACATAATATATGTAGAGATATACATATAAAATATATGCGTTTAGAAATACATGTATAAATAGAAAAGTAAATCTATTCATACAGATATATCTATATCTATATCTATATATATATATATATATATATATAATATATATATATATATATATATATATATATATATATATATATATATATATGTGGATTAAAAAATCCTTTAATGGTACTATAATGCAGACTAGATCAGACCCTAAAGGTAGATGGTGTTATTTCACATGCGACCATCTGCAATACTCAAAGCTGATAGTATTTCTAAACATCTATGGCCTGAATATGAGCCAGCTAACCTCCCTATATGAGATGTATGACTTACTGGTAAAATTTCCTAACCATTTACTCATTCTGGGAGGGGACTGGAATATGGTAACTAACCCAGAATAAGATAGAACAAATAAATATAACAAGCAACTAGCACAACTTACCACTCTGTTAACAGAAATACTAGAAGACTTCAATCTAACAGATCCCTTTGAAATTTATGGACTAGATGCTTCAATTAGTAAATTTACATACTATTCAGCATATCATAAAACATGTTCCAGAATTGATCTATTTCTATTCTCAGAAGTTATACTAAACAATGTAGTCACTTACAACGCAGAACCCAGAACCATCTAAGATCACTCAAAAATCATTATTAAAATAACGATTGCTCAATCCAAACTCTTAAATCTCACAACAGCTAATTGTACTCTAAATTACAATTTATAAAATAAAAAAGAAGTAATCCAAGAAGTCACTAACACCCTTAACCAATTAGAAAATAACATTACTATAACAAAAACACCTTACAACATTCAATGGGAGGCAACCAAAGCTATTATCAGAGGAGCCTTAACTCAAAACGCTTCGATGTATAAAAAGCTTAATAATAAAAAAGTGAGTAGCACAGAAGGTAAACTAAATATATTGACATAGAACTGCAGAATAAACACTCAATAGACCTGGAAAGCAAATGACCAACCTATAGAAGCAACTATATGAAATATAATCATAGCAATACTCCTTCATGGAACTAACATTATTACACAAATATACGGAATAGGCCCAAACACCTTCTAAAATGTTGGCAAGAATTATAAACTTGAAAAATTCCCACTCAAAAATAAGGCAAATAGAATATAAAAATAAATCTTTATACTCAGACAATGAAATTATACTGGCATTGGAAGAAATACATCAAAAACTTTATGGACCCCAGGATCTGTCTAATGACCTACTATACCATCAATATACTAAAGAGCTAGAATTTCCAACTTTAAACTGAGCACAAATTAACAACCTTAAAGCCCCAATGACAAAAGGTGAAATCAGAGAAGCTATTGACAAGTTGAAATTAGGTAAAGCTCCAGGACCTGATGGTTTTGTGGCAGAAGTTTACAAAAAATGTAAGCAACAACTTGTAACAATTTTGTTAAAAGTTTACAACTACATAATAGAGCATGGAGTCACAGACCTCTACATCAACAACTCAAAAAACATTCTAATTGCTAAACCTAATACAGATGCTGTAAACCCTAACAATTATAGACCAATTGCTCTAACAAATATTGATATCAAAATACTTTGAACGATTCTAGCACTCAGAATAAAAAAAAATACTACCATTTATAATATCCCCTAAATAATTGGGATTTATGAGCAAAAGGGAAGTATGGGATAACACCCTAACCATAGATGCACTAATCCAATTACTAGTGAAAGATCGATGCCCCAGATATGCCTTATCAGTAGATGCTTCCAAAGCTTTCAACAGCCGCGGTGGTGCAGCGGTGAGCATTGTTGCCTCACAGCAAGAGGATCTCCAGTTCAATCTTCGGCTGGGGTGTCTTCTGTGTGGAGTCTGCATGTCCTCCCTGTGGTCATGTGGGTTTTCTCCGGGTGTTCCAGTTTCTTCCCACATCCCCAAAGACATGCTGCAAGTGGATTGGACACCCTAAAATTGGCCCTAGGCATGAGTATGTGCATGTGTGTGTGCCTTTTCTGGAAGGTTGGACGCCATGCTGGCAACTCGACACTGTAAAAACTCTACTGCCAATCATGAGCGGACAAGATGATCCACTGTGGTGACCCTAACCGGGAAAAGCCGAGAGAGAGAGAATTCAAATTACTGCATCAATTTCACATTCCACTGGAATTTATAAACATGGTTAAATCAGAAACCAGGCTAAAAGAGTCGCTTAAGACTAAACAAGATTTTATTGCAAATAAATAGTCTGCGAACATTGTTCATCCATTAATTGAGAGTTTGTTGGACAGTGTGGCAGTGTTTGAATGCAGGATTGTCCAGCAAAATGGATTAAGATTCTACATGACATTAATGACTTTAGAAATGGTAACATTTTTATGTGGCCTAGAAATGGACATTTACTTGAACAAATGAATTAAAGGACTGCAGATGTTAATGCTAGTAATGATGTTTCCACTAAACACAGTGGTGTTTCTGTTATTAATACCTCTTTGATGAGCTCACAGCATGCTAATAATTTGGTTGTAACAGTTATTGATGAAGGGAATATCAACGATGTTATTGAGACTGCTCAGAATTGTAATTTGTATCCCAATGTTGTGGTAAACAACACTGTGAACAGTAGGAATTTTCTACTATCAGAGAGAATTTTTAGACCCAAAGTTAGCAAGGGGAGTGGCATAATTCAAGGAGGCCTCTCCAGTACTACAACACAGCATACAGGTGTTACACCCCACCCTCATTTTCCTCTACCCATCAGGATAGACAAAGAGCTCAGGCAGACGAGATCAGTGAGTCGAGGCAGTCAGAAAAGCAAATTTTCAGGAGAGAGGAATACAGGTCAAACATTAAAGAAAATGTGGGCAAATGCAGGGAATCGCTAGTATGGAATATTTCCACATATGATTTATCGTTTGATGAAGAAAAAATTTTGAATAAAGGTTTAACCTTTAGTCCTACCAGTGATAGTAAGCTATCAGATACAGTACTGGATCTTAAAGTTTTCTGTAGAAATATTATGTTAAAACTACAGTTTGGAAATAATGAAGGGAATATCCAACCCTTTAGGAGACCTAGTACTTATCTACCACATAATCACCCATTAGTTGATGCTTATATTAAGTTAATAGAAGATGAATCATTTAAGTTTTATGATAGGAGAAGGACTCAGAAGAGGAAGTATAGGAGGGATAATCTAAGTCGTGATGAAAGGGACGCACTCAAGAAGTTGCAGGGGAATGAGTCAATTTCAATTATACCAGTAGACAAGGGAGGCCTTATCGTTCTCATGGATAGGAGTTATTATAATAAATCTATGAAAGGGATGTTAAGTGATCGAAAGTTTTATAGATCATTAACAATAACTGATGTCCTTCGTATCATGAAGAATATCTCTGATACTTTATTAGATGACTTGAGAAGTGGGCTAATTACAAGCAATGTTTACTAGTTCTTGAATGTTGAGAATCCATTGATTCCACTTATACAAGGACTTCCCATGGTCCACAAACAACCTTTGAATCCACCAATGAGGCTCATTGTGGCCAGCAAAAGATGGTCTACAGAGCCACTCTCAATTTTCATTGAGAAACATCTTAGACCAATCATAGAGCAGAACAGAACAGTGCTGAGAGATTCAAAACAATTTTTAATGGACCTGTATGATTGTACCACCAGCAAGGGCACTTTGGATGGTGTTCTTTTTGTAACTTTTGATATTCAATCACCTTTTATGAACATTCCGAATGATCTAGGTATACAATATACACATGAATATCTTGTAGCTAACAGTGAATATGATTTATTAAGAGTTCACTTGATTTGTCATTTCCTGGAGGTGGTTTTAGAGTGTAATGTTCCACCTTTGATAGTGATATGTACCTTCAGAATGATGGCATAGCTATGGACACTTCATGTGCCCATAGCTATGCCAATATGTTTTTAGCACACTGGGAGAATACAGTTTTGTTTCAGTTGACTGAATTTCAGCAACACGTGTTTTATCGACGTTTCATCGATGATTTGTTCTTGTTTTGGGAAGGGGAGATTGAACAGTTGATGGGGTTTCATAGTCTGATGAATGGCTTATTGGATTGTTTAAAATTCACCATGGCCTTCTCAACTGATAGAATAGAATATTTGGATTTATATATACAGAGAATAGATAATGGTCACGTGAACACTGGTGTTCAGTGTAAGTCTTGTTATAGGAATGCTTTGTTGTTTAGATCAAGTATGCACCCTCAGCATATTTTTGCGAACTTGATTAAGGGCCAAGGTATGAGGGTGTCAAGGTTGAGTCCTACCACCATAGAGTTTCATGAAGAAATTGAGGATCTGACTTTAAGGCTCAGTGGTAGAGATTATAGTGCCACTGAGATTGATAGGAACCTCTCTAAGATGGATGAGTTAAGGAAAAGTGCAGCCCTGCCTTATTATGGACCACGAGGAGATGATACACAAATAGCTGCTATCACTCATATTAATAATTATTTGAGGATACCAGTATTCTATTCCAGTGATATCAAGGAAGTGAGGGAAGTGTTTAGAAAGAACTGGTCGTTATTGACAGTGGACCCCGCAATAGGGGACATAGAAGGTCATAGTCCTAGATTCAAATATAGGAACAAGAAGAATCTTAAAAGGTTACTCTGTTATAGTAGGAATTCTAGAAGTTTGGAGGATCAGGTAGCCCTAACAAAACCCTGTGGCAGATGTAACTTTTGTCCCTTCATTTATAGTTCAAATATATTTGTACATCCGGACCTAGATAGGGAGTTTGTCTTTAGAGCAGCAACAGATTGTTCCACCTCCAATGTGATTTATTTAGCTGAGTGTGAGTGCTGCCATTGTTTTTATGTGCGGAAGACCAATAGACCCTTTAGGGATAGGATAAGGGAACATCTTTATAGCATTAGAACTCAATCTGAACATAATGCTCTTTCCAAACATATTAAAATATCAGGTGACTCACACAAGTTCAAATTTAGAATCATAGAAGTGGTTACCCCGCATATTCGTGAAGGTGATATTAGAAATCACACTGAGAATAGGGAAACTCAATGGATTATCATCAGAGCAGACAGAGGGAAAGGACTAAATGAGAGGGCATCCATTAAGCCCCTACGCAAAGCCAGTAGAATCAAATCTAGATCTAGTCTTTAGAGTTATTGTGATATTTTAGTTTGTTTCTTAGTTATAAGAGTTTTTGTATTATTTGATACTTTTTATGCCAGATATGCCTTTAAATATCATCATATTATCATAAATATCACCAAATATGCAACGTCATATGTTTTTAACTGAATGGATGGTTAAGTTTGATTGGCTAGGTGTTTTTTGAAAGTATTATAAATGCATTGGATTTTTGATTTTTTGGTTAAAGGTCTGATGAAGCTATTTTAGCGAAAGTGCTTACCTCCTATTTCGTTTTTACAGTAAATACGTTTTTATAATAAAAGAAGAAGGAGTTGTGCCTGGTTACTTCGTTGCTATTACATTTTGTGGATTATGGTTCAAGCACTATATAACAATGCAACTACTACACTTCACATAAATAAAAAGCAATCAAAACCAATTAAAATTATTAATGGTACAAGACAGGGCTGTCCTTTAGCCCCCTATTTGTTTAATATCTACATTGAAACACCACTACTACAAATAAGCCAGAGAACGTATCATCATTATATGCAAATATTCAAAGTCCAAATCAAATACACAGCATTTGCAGATAACCTCCACATATATTTTGAATTTCCAAATACAGATCTAAAATATATTCTAGACTCAATCTATAAGTTCTCCAAGGTCTCAAACTATGCAATTAATCCAAATAAATTCCACTCAACCCCCTTGGTCACAAAGAATTCTACTTTCCTGAAACGAAGATCCAAGTAAACTATTATCTCAAATATCTAGAAATCCAGTTTGGCCAATCTCAAACAGATAAAATTAAAAACAACCTATACAAAACATGGGTGAATATTACAGAAGAAGTGAATAGATGGAAAAATCTAAAGTTGTCCCCTTTATCAAAGGCAGCAATCATAAAAATGAATATTCTTCCCAAAATACTTTTGCATTTGAATTCTATTACTTCTAATATACCTAAAAACTTTCTTGATAAAATAAAATCTTTTCTAGCAAAGTTTATATGGCATCCTAAAAACATCAGAATAAGCTATTGTAGGTTGATATTACCTAAAGAGAATGGGGGACTTGGTTTACCAGATTTCCAAATGTATTATGAAATCATAAATGCAAGCTGTATTATACTAATAGCTAATTACAACCTGGATAACAAAGAATGGTACCCAATGTGGATAAAATTATATCACCAACAACTAATATCATCTAATATAAACCCTCAAGCTATTCCCTTTTTGAATAATAAGATCCTGAAGACATTTAAAATCCACCCATTAATTATAAATAAAACTCAAAATTTCCAAAAACTACTAGCCAACATACAACTTAAAGATACCCTTACCCTCCTACAACCAATCCACCAAAACCCTAACATTAGATTAAATAATACCATGCTAAACTTAGACCAGTATCCTATAATTAAAGAATGTACAGTTTGGGACTTCTATCAAATTAAAAATGTATCAATGACTAACATTAGAAAGTCCCTAGGGGTAGGCAAAAGTTATAGTATCATGACCAATCAAATAATCTACCCAGTTAACTTACTAACTTTAAATTTGTCAGTCAGTGAACAAGATATCTCAAGATATCTCAATTTATAAACTACTACAGGAAATGTTACTTAGCAAAACAAAAATGCTATCTAATACCTATAAATTAATAATAAAAATCAAACATCAGGACTCAATTCTTTACTCAAAATACTGGGATGAAAAGAATAGCAGTATTACCCCAAAACAAAAAAAAAAAATCTGCACTAGAAAGCACCATGAAACTGACTCCTTTAAAAAACTAATTTATACCCAAATCATGATCAGTAATAATGCATACCACACCGCGGTTCTCTTAAATAAATTTGACCCAAGCCACTCCCCATTTTGTCCTATATGTCCCAGTAGTGAAGCTGATATCTTACATGTTTTCTGGAGTTGTAAAAATGTATACAAATTATGGTGCTCACTCAGAATTAAATTGGAAAAAAAGGATATACAAAGACAACCTTGTCATGGGAGATTGCAGTACTAAACATATTCCCAGAAAATATCACATATAAAGACAAGCATATGATAATAACATTATGTGCCCTTATT